>NC_083223.1:277060028-277226469 GCF_032191835.1 Heteronotia binoei
TTCTTCTCAGGGGAAGACCTCAGCCTCCATGTCCTGTTGTTGGCCCTCCAGAGGAACTGATTGGCCCTTGTGTGAGACAGGAGGCTGGACTATATGGCCCCTCACTGGTCTGACCCAGCAGGGCCTTTCTGATGTTATTCTCAGGGGAAGGCCTCGGCCTCTCTGCCCTGTTGTTGGCCCTCCAGAGGAACTGGCTGGCCACTGTGTGAGACAGGAGGCTGGACTAGATGGACCCTCACTGGCCTGATCCAGCAGGGCTCTTCTGAGGTTCTTGTCAGGGGAAGGCCTCAGCCTCTCTGCCCTGTTGTTGGCCCTCCAGAGGAAATGGTTGGCCCCTGTGTGAGGCAGGAGGCTGGACTAGATGGACCCTTACTGGTCTGACCCAGCAGGGCTCTTCTGAGGTTCTTCTCAGGGGAAGACCTCAGCCTCCATGTCCTGTTGTTGGCCCTCCAGAGGAACTGGCTGGCCACTGTGTGAGACAGGAGGCTGGACTAGATGGACCCTCACTGGCCTGATCCAGCAGGGCTCTTCTGAGGTTCTTGTCAGGGGAAGGCCTCGGCCTCTCTGCCCTGTTGTTGGCCCTCTAGAGGAAATGGTTGGCCCCTGTGTGAGGCAGGAGGCTGGACTAGATGGACCCTCACTGGTCTGACCCCAGCAGGGCTCTTCTGAGGTTCTTCTCAGGGGAAGACCTCAGCCTCTCTGCCCTGTTCTTGGCCCTCCAGAGGAACTGGTTGGTCATTGCATGAGACAGGAGGCTGGACTAGATGGACCCTCACTGGCCTGATCCAGCAGGGCTCTTCTGAGGTTCTTCTCAGGGGAAGGCCTCGGCCTCTCTGCCCTGTTCTTGGCCCTCCAGAGGAACTGGTTGGTCATTGCATGAGACAGGAGGCTGGAGTAGATAGACCACTGGTCTGATCCAGCAGGGCTCTTGTGATGTTCTTAAGCAATTTAAAAGTCCAGGAAAAAAAAAATGTTCAGACATCTTAGAGATTTCCTGTTTTGACCGATTGGGTTTCAACGTGAGGTTAATCTTCGCACAAGCAGGGCACCTGAACAGCCTGCCCCCCCCCCCATGCAGAAATATCAAAGAGTTTGCAATTCAGTCCAAGGAGCTCATCTTTTATATTGCAAAGCAGTTTCTAATTCAGCGCTTCAGCAAGCTGCAAAGAACTGTGTGAATAATCTGTTAATGAGAGCATGCGGGTTCAAATCCTGTTAAGAAATTTGCCTTTTATCATTAATGAAGGTGTTCTTGCTGCATTTTTTTCCGGGCAAAGATAAAAGCCAAGCCAACCTAATGTAAGCAGCTGGTGGGGTAGACAAGAGAGAAGTAGAAGAAGAAGAAGAAGAAGAAGAAGAAGAAGAAGAAGAAGAAGAAGAAGAAGAAGAAGAAGAAGAAGAAGAAGAAGAAGAAGAAGAAGAAGAAGAAGAAGAATTGCAGATTTATACCCGCCCTTCTCTCTGAATTAGAGACTCAGAGCGGCTCATAATCTCCTATATCTTCTCCCCCCGCAACAGACGCCCTGTGAGGTGGGGGCAGATTTATACCCGCCCTTCTCCCTGAATCAGAGACTCAGAGCAGCTCACAATCTCCTCTGTCTTCTCCCCCCACAACAGACACCCTGTGAGGTGGGGGCAGATTTATACCCCCGCCCTTCTCCCTGAATCAGAGACTCAGAGCGGCTCACAATCTCCTATATCTTCTCCCCCCCACAACAGACACCCTGTGAGGTGGGGGCAGATTTATACCCCGCCCTTCTCCCTGAATCAGAGACTCAGAGCGGCTCACAATCTCCTCTGTCTTCTCCCCCCACAACAGACACCCTGTGAGGTGGGGGCAGATTTATACCCCGCCCTTCACCCTGAATCAAAGACTCAGAGCGGCTCACAATCTCCTATATCTTCTCCCCCCACAACAAAATGCCCTGTGAGGTGGGGGCAGATTTATACCCCGCCCTTCTCCCTGAATCAGAGACTCAGAGCGGCTCACAATCTCCTATATCTTCTCCCCCCACAACAGACGCCCTGTGAGGTGGGTGGGACTGAGAGAGGTCTCCCAGAAACTGCCCTTTCAAGGACAACCCCTGCAAGAGCTATGGCTGACCCAAGGCTATTCCAGCAGCTGCAAGTGGAGGAGTGGAGAATCAAACCCTGTTCTCCTAGATAAGAAGAAGACTGCAGATTTATACCCCGCCCTTCTCTCTGAATCAGAGACTCAGAGCGGCTTACAATCGCCTATATCTTCTCCCCCCACAACAGACACTCTGTGAGGTGGGTGGGGCTGAGAGGGCTCTCCCAGAAGCTGCCCTTTCAAGGACAACTCCTGTGCAGGGTTGCCAATTCCAATTCAAGAAATATCTGGGGACTTTGGGGGTGGAGCCAGGAGACATTGGGGGTAGAGCCAGGGACAAGGGTGTGACAAGCATAATTGAACTCCAAGGGAGTTCTGGCCATCACATTTAAAGGGACAGCACACTTTTTAAAATGTTTTCCTTCCATAGGAAATAATGAAGGATAGGGGCACCTTCTTTAGGGGCTCATAGCATTAGACCTCCTGGTCCAATCGTTTTGAAACTTGGAGAGTACTTTGGGGAGAGGCACTAGATACTATACTGAAAATTTGGTGCCTCTACCTCAGAACACAGCTCCCCCAGAGCCCCCAAAACTTCCAGATCAATTCTCCATTATACCCTATGAGAATCGATCTCCACATGGGGTATAATGAAGTGCTCAGCAGACGTTCCCCCCCACACACCCCGTTTCTGGCGACTCTGAAGCGAGGGATTGGCCTCTCTATTCATGAGTTGCTGCCAACTTCTTCCAAGTAACACAGACACCCCATCCCAAGAGGAAACCTTTCCAATCGGAGACTGGAGCCTCCGGAAGGAAAGTCACATGGTGGCTTTGGGGTCGTGGCTTCCCTCCGCCGGCCAGCTGACTAGGGGCGGGAAGGAGCCTGGGAAAGTGGAAGAACCCCCGCTGGGACCTGGGGATTGGCAAGCCTACTCCTGTGAAAGCTATGGCTGACCCAAGGCCATTCCAGCAGCTGTAAGTGGAGGAGTGGGGAATCAAACCCAGTTCTCCCAGATAAGAGTCTGCACACTTAACCACTACACCATACTGGCTGTGTCTGAACTCATTGCTCTAACTCATTGCCCAATAGGGTGTGATGTTTGATTGCCCAATAGGGTCTGCCAGAGCTACGGCTGACCCAAGGCCATCCCAGCAGGTGCAAGTGGAGGAGTGGGGAATGAAACCCAGTTCTCCCAGATAAGAGAGCTCTGGCTGACCCAAGGCCATTCCAGCAGGTGCAACTGGAGGAGAGGGGAATCAAACCCAGTTCTCCCAGATAAGAGAGCTATGGCTGGCCCAAGGCCATCCCAGCAGGTGCAAGTGGGGGAGTGGGGAATCAAACCCTGTTCTCCCAGATAAGAGAGCTATGGCTGACCCAAGGCCATCCCAGCAGGTGCAAGTGGAGGAGTGGGGAATCAAACCCAGTTCTCCCAGATAAGAGTCCGCTCACTTAACCACTATGGCTGACCCAAGGCCATTCCAGAAGCTACAAGTGGAGGAGTGGGGAATCAGACCCGGTTCTCTCAGATAAGAGTCCGCACACTTAACCACTACCCCATACTGGCTCTCTCTGAACTCATTGCTCTAACTCCTTGCCCAATAGGGTGTGATGTCTGCAAATGCTTACACTAGGTCTGAGAAGGCACATAACATCACACATTATAAGGTAAGGATACAACTCAGCAAAATCTTAACCATACATTGGGCAACTCGAGGTTAGGTAATTGTTGGCTGGAGAGCAGATGGCACTCTGGGAGACCTCCAGGCGCAGCCCGGATGTTGAAGCAACAAAGCAATGCCGTGATTAAGAAAAACTGGCACCCATTCAAATTCCAACTTTATTATGCGTTAATCTGACAGATGAACTTACAACCATGATTTCAATCCATGCTTCATAAATACAGTCTCCGTATTTTAAGTACAGCAGGGGGAGTAGCTAAACTTGCTTCACGTAAGAGCCGCAGAGAAGAAATTTCATATGCTTTAGAGCCAAGAGACCTGAACAAATATTACACATACATCTTTATTAAAACTATGAAGACTCGGTTTGCGCAGAAAGGTAAAATAAATCCGCACGCACTTTACAACATGACCATGCTAGAGAAGGCTTTTAAAAAACCCCAAAAACTAGGGTTGCCAATCCCCAGGTGGGGGCAGGGGATCCCCCAGTTTGGAGACCCTCCCCCCGCTTCAGGGTCGTCAGAAAGCGGGGGGAGGGGAGGGAAATGTCTGCTGGGAACTCTGTTATTCCCTATGGAGATTTATTCCCATAGAAAATCATGGAGAATTGATCTGCGGGTATCTGGGGCTCTGGGGGGGCTGTTTTTAACGCCTCTCCCCAAAATACCTTCCAAGTTTCAAAAAGATTGGACCAGGGGGTCCAATTCTATGAGCCCCAAAAGAGGGTGCCCCTATCCTTTATTATTTCCTATGGAAGGAAGGCACTGAAAAGGTGTGCCGTCCCTTTAAATGTGATGGCCAGAACTCCCTTTGGAGTTCAATGATGCTTGTCACAGCCTTGATCGTGGCTCCACCCCTAATGTCTCCTGGCTCCACCGCCAAAGTCCCCAGATATTTCTTGAATTGGACTTGGCAAGCCTACCAAAAACTGGGAATAACAGTCTCCATAAGACCAGCATAGGGGAAGGTTAGGGACTTGTTTTTTGGCACCAGTGGGAGAAGGGAACATGTACCACATAACTCACGGGCCACCATTTGCATCATTATGCATCTCTCTTTGCCTTGACACCAAGGTTAGTAAATACAGCTCCTGCAAGAGCTATGTAACTAAGGGGGAACCCTGCACCAACCTTAGCCATTTGATCCAAACCGGGCTCTCAAAGCACCCCTTGAAAGTCCTCAAGCAGACAAAATAAATGCTACTCCTGCCTATCTACGAGACTGGCTTTCTCCGCATGTTCCCCAGGGAGCACTGCGATCAGGGGGCACAAAACCTATTGTCCATCTAGGGTTGCCAAGTCCAATTCAAGGAATATCTGGGGACTTGGGGGATGGAGCCAGGAGACTTTGGGGGTGGAGCCAGGAGACATTAGGGGTGGAGCCAAGATTTAACTCCAAAGTTCCGGCCATCACATTGAAAGGGACGGCACACCTTTTCAATGCCTTTCTTCCATAGGAAATAATGGATAGGGGCACCTTCTTTTGGGGCTCATAGAATTGGACCCCCTGGTCCAATCTTTTTAAAACTTGGGGGGTATTTTGGGGAGAGGCACTAGATGCTATACTGAAAATTGGGTGCCTCTACCTCAAAAAACAGGGGGCCCCCCCAGAGCGCCAGATACCCGTGGATCAATTCTCCATGATTTTCTATGGGAATAAATCTCCCTAGGGAATAACAGAGTTCCCAGCAGACATTTCCCACCCCTCCCCCCGCTTTCTGACAACCCTGAAGCGGGGGGAGGGCCTCCAAACCGGGGAATCCCCTGCCCCCGCCTGGGGATTGGCAACCCAATGTCCATCCCTGGACCAAAGGAAGCCAGGCTGTGTTCCACATGGGCCAGGGCCTTTTCGGTGGCAGCACCAGAAATGTGGAATGCCCTCCCAGAGGTCTTCAGGGCCTTGCAGGATCTCTCTCAATTCCACAGGGCCTGCAAAACTTAATTGTTCCAACAGGCCTTCGACACCTAAACCGGGAGAGAACTGCCACACTACACCACTGAGGAGCGACAAATGTTGTTAGCCGCCCTGAGCCTGCCAAGGTGGGGGAGGGCGGGATATAAATTAAATTAATAAATAATTATAGGGTCAGTAACAATAGACATTAAAAGTGATGAATTCTTGATTAGGAGCTATTAGGTTAGATTAAGAATTAAGTTTGTTTGTTTGTTTGTTTGTTTATTTTATTATTTATATCCCGCCCTTCCCACCAAGTGGCTCAGGGCGGCTTACAACATAAAATCCCACATAAATTAAGTTTAGGTATTTAAACAGTTAAAATAATTAAAAACATTTAAAACATTTAAAGCATTAAGAGTAGCAGAAGTCTAATAGAACCACGCTTAGTTTCTTGTGCCGGTTAGTTATAGGCCAGCCGGAAGAGGGTTGTCTTACAGGCCCTGCGGAACTGAGCAAGGTCCCGCAGGGCCCTCACCTCTTCCGGCAGCTGGTTCCACCAGGAAGGGGCCATAACAGAGAAGGCCCTGTCCCTGGGAGATTTTAAGCGGGCTTCTTTTGACCCGGGGATAACGAGGAGGTTTTGAGTTCCCGATCTCAGTACTCTCTGGGGAACATGTGGGGAGAGACGGTCCTTCAGGTAGGCAGGTCCTAGGCCATATAGGGCTTTAAAAGTAATAACCAGCACCTTGTACCGGACTCAGTAAGTTATTGGCAGCCAGTGCAGATCCCGGAGCCCCGGCCGGATGTGCTCCCTTCTTGGGAGCCCCAGCAACAGCCGGGCCGCGGCATTCTGCACTAGCTGCGACTTCCGAGTTCGACACAAAGGCAGCCCCATGTAGAGAGCAATTTCCATGCAGCGTTGCTGAAAGGAAGGGGAGGAGAGCCGGGGAACCACCACTTAGGGAAGTACGAATTGCAGAGCCACTGACTGAATCCATTTTAATTATAGATTCATTGATGTAGCTGCTCCCACTGGAGCAAAAGTTCCAATCAGCGTGAAGCTAATTGTCTCCAGTTGCTCTAGAACTCAAAGCTGCTTTCTCTCTTTTCTGGTAATAACAAGAAATCATGCAATGTTCGGTGCTATATCAACAGCAGCTCTGAGATCTGAGAGCAGAGGTCCATCAGTGGGTATTACCCGCAGCGTATTGTTGGGACTCTCTGTCAGGGGCAAGTGATGCTCTGTCTTCTTGGTGCTTGGGGGGGGGGGGGGGGGCACAGTGGGAGGGCTTCTAGTGTCCTGGCCCCACTGATGGACCTCCTGATGGAACCTGGGTTTTTTGACCACTGTGTAACACAGAGTGTTGGACTGGATGGGCCATTGGCCTGATCCAACATGGCTTCTCTTAAGTTCTTATGTGACACAGAGTGTTGGAATGGATGGGCCATTGGCCTGATCCAACATGGCTTCTCTTATGTTCTTATGTGACACAGAGTGTTGGACTGGATGGGCCATTGGCTTGATCCAACATGACTTCTCTTACATTCTTCTTTCTGGGGCAGTGATGCTCTGTGTTCTTGGTGCTGGGGGGGCACAGTGGAAGGGCTTCTAGTGTCCTGGCCCCACTGGTGGACCTCCTGACGGCACCTGGTTTTTTTTAACCACTGTGTGACACGAATAGGGTTACCAAGTCCCCTGCGTTCTGCAGAAGGGATGACATCACACCGGCAATGTTGCACGTGGCCGCTCTAGGCATTTCCAGGAAAACTCTATGGTTTTTCCTGGACGCTCTGGCCATTTAGGAGGGGAAAACTCTATGGTACCTATTGTACCATAGAGTTTTTTCCTCCCAAATGGCTACAGCGTCTGGGGAAACCATGGAGTTTTCCCAGAAACACCTAGAGCAGCTGCCATACGTTGCCGGCATGATGACATCACTTCCGGGTGATGTCATCACTCTGGCGACATAGGGGGAGGTTCCCCCCACTGGCCCAATGTGGGCTGTTGGGTTGGGAACCTCCCAGGCAGGGGAACCCCCTCCCATAATGGGGGCGTGGCAGCTCTAGACACAGAGAGTTGGACTGGAGGGGCCATTGGCCTGATCCAACAGGGCTTCTCTTATGTTCTTATGTGACACAGAGTGTTGAACTGGATGGGCCATTGGCCTGATCCAACATGGCTTCTCTTATGTTCTTATGTGACACACAGTATTGGACTGGAGGGGCCATTGGCCTGATCCAACAAGGCTTCTCTTATGTTCTTATGTGACACAGAGTGTTGCACTGGATGGGCCTTTGGCCTGATGCAATAGGGCTTCTCTTATGTTCTCATGTGACACAGAGTGTTGGACTGCAGGGGCCACGGGCCTGATCCAACATGGCTTCTCTTATGTTTTTATGTGACACAGAACGTTGGACTGGATGGGCCATTGGCCTGATCCAACATGGCTTCTCTTATGTTCTTATGTGACACAGAGAGTTGCACTGGATGGGCCATTGGCCTGATCCAACAGGGCTTCTCTTATGTGACACACAGTGTTGGACTGGATGGGCCACTGGCCTGATCCAACATGGCTTCTCTTATGTTCTTATGTGACACACAGTGTTGGACTGGAGGGGCCATTGGCCTGATCCAACGGGGCTTCTCTTATGTTCTTATGTGACACAGAGGGTTGGACTGGAGGGGCCACTGGCCTGATCCAACAGGGCTTCTCTTATGTGACACAGAGTGTTGGACTGGATGGGCCTTTGGCCTGATCCAACAGGGCTTCTCTTATGTTCTTATATGACACAGAGTGTTGGACTGGATGGGCCTTTGGCCTGATCCAACAGGGCTTCTCTTATGTTCTTATGTGACACAGAGTGTTGGACTGGAGGGGCCACTGGCCTGACCAAACATGGCTTCTCTTATGTTCTTATGTGACACAGAGCGTTGGACTGGATGGGCCAATGGCCTGATCCAACATGGCTTCTCTTATGTTCTTATGTGACACAGAGTGTTGGACTGGATGGTCCAGTGGCCTCACCAAACATGGCTTCTCTTATGTTCTTATGTGACACAGAGTGTTGAATTGGATGGGCCACTGGCCTGATCCAAGATGGCTTCTCTTATGTTCTTATGTGACACAGAGTGTTGGACTGGATGGGCCACTGGCCTAATCCAACATGGCTTCTCTTAAATTCTTATGTTCTTAGATCAGTACTTCCAATTGAGGCCTGGGGGTGGAGTGGTCAACTCCAGGTTGGGAAATTCCTGGAGATTTGGGGGTGGAGCCTAAAGATTGCAGAGTTTAGGGAAAGGAGGCGGAGAATTTACAATCTCCTTCCCTTCCCCTCCCCATGACAGACATCCTGTAAGATAAGTGGGGCTGAGAGAACTCTTTCAAGCTGGGGACTCATTTGACCGACCTCGGAAGGATGGAAGGCTGAGTCAACCTCGAGCCGGCTACCTGAAAACCTAGCTGCCACCGGGGATCGAACTCAGGTCGTGGGCAGAGCTTAGATCTGCAGTACTGCAGCTTTTAACACTCTGCGCCACGGGGCTCTTTTAAAAGTCCCCATCAATGTATTTAATTATACACAAATTGTTTTTTTCCCAAGGGATACCACAAAGAGAGGGAGGTTTCTCAGATTTCCATTCGAATTAGTTCCTTTTTTTATATATATACAGGGCTTTTTTGTAGCAGGAGCTCCTTTGCATATTAAGCCACACACCCCTGATGTAGCCAATACTGCAAAAGTTTACAGGGCTCTTAGTACAGGGCCTACTGTAAACTCCAGGATAGGTGGGTAGGTAAGTGGATGGATGGATGGATGGATGGATGGATGGATGGATGGATGGATGGATGGATGGATGGATGGATGGATGGATGGATGAGTGGGTGGGTGGATTGATGTGTGGGTGGATGGATGCGTGGGTGGATGGATGCGTGGGTGGATGGATGGATGGTTGGATTAGTGGGTGGGTGGATGTCTGGGTGGGTGGGAGGGAGGGAGGGAGGGATGGGATGAGTGGGTGGATGGATGGATGGATGGATGGATAAGTGGGTGGGTAGGTGGATGGATAGATGGATGGGTGGGTGGATGGGTGGATTGGAGGGAGGGATGGGATGGATGGATGGATGGATGGATGGATGGATGGATGAGTGGGTTGGTGGGAGGGAGGGAGATAGGGATGGGTGAATGGATGGACGGGATGAGTGGACGGATGGATGGGTGGGTGGATGGATGGATGGATAGATGGATGGGTGGGTGGATTGATGTGTGGGTGGATGGATGCGTGAGTGGATGGATGGATGGTTGGATTAGTGGGTGGGTGGGTGGATGGCTGGGTGGGTGGGAGGGAGGGATGGGATGAGTGGGTGGATGGATGGATGGATAAGTGGGTGGGTAGGTGGATGGATAGATGGATGGGTGGGTGGATGGGTGGATTGGAGGGAGGGATGGGATGGATGGATGGATGGATGGATGGATGAGTGGGTTGGTGGGAGGGAGGGAGATAGGGATGGGTGAATGGATGGACGGGATGAGTGGACGGATGGATGGGTGGGTGGATGGATGGATGGATAGATGGATGGGTGGGTGGATTGATGTGTGGGTGGATGGATGCGTGAGTGGATGGATGGATGGTTGGATTAGTGGGTGGGTGGGTGGATGGCTGGGTGGGTGGGAGGGAGGGATGGGATGAGTGGGTGGATGGATGGATGGATAAGTGGGTGGGTAGGTGGATGGATAGATGGATGGGTGGGTGGATGGGTGGATTGGAGGGAGGGATGGGATGGATGGATGGATGGATGGATGGATGGATGGATGAGTGGGTTGGTGGGAGGGAGGGAGATAGGGATGGGTGAATGGATGGACGGGATGAGTGGACGGATGGATGGGTGGGTGGATGGATGGTTGGATTAGTGGGTGGGTGGGTGGATGGCTGGGTGGGTGGGAGGGAGGGAGGGATGGGATGAGTGGGTGGATGGATGGATGGATGGATGATGGATGGATGGATGGATAAGTGGGTGGGTAGGTGGATGGATAGATGGATGGGTGGGTGGATGGGTGGATTGGAGGGAGGGAGGGATGGGATGGATGGATGGATGGATGGATGGATAGATGGATGGGTGGGTGGATGGGTGGATTGGAGGGAGGGATGGGATGGATGGATGGACAGATGGATGGATGGATGGATGAGTGCGTTGGTGGGAGGGAGGGAGATAGGGATGGGTGAATGGATGGACGGGATGAGTGGACGGATGGATGGGTGGCTGGATAGGCAAACAATTATAGCCAAGGACCAGCACAGAGATAGATGCAGTGCCAGATATCTTTAATCAGCTCATTGATTACCACCACCTTTCTCATTTTGGACAGGGGAAATGTTCTCATACCTTCTCCCTGCATTTGTGTGTACCCCCTTGCAGGTGAACCCAGCTCAAACCCAACTGATTTGTTTTTACGAAAGATTAAGGACCAGACAGACCCAGAGCACACCCAAACTAGACCTGTTGGAGGTGGGTAGTGAATAGTTTTATTGCTGCCCACCAACCAAGAGGGTTGGCGGGAACACGAGACGATTCACCGGTTAAAACATAGAGAGCCCCACTGCACCAGTGGTCAGAGTCATAACCTCCTGGGAACGATGCTCCAGTCTGGAACTCTACCAGTCGACGCGATGCTGTTCCACCAGAGGACACCAGGGAAAACTACTGTGGGCATCAGGAGCAGATGGCCTCAGGAACAATCCAGGGAAGAATATAATTATAATGGTTTCCCAAGGAAAAGGCACAGCAGGGCGGGCCAGTCTGGGATATCAGCAAGATCTTTCACGTGATGACTGCAGAACTGGTTTTTCATTTCCGGTCATTGTTGGGAGTGCTCTTTATAGTGCTCCTTTGAAGGTTGCTTGGGGTTGGGTGGGATTTTCACCCCAGTGTTCGGGGGGTAGCATACAACAGGTTGGGGTGGGGACTTCATTTGAAACTTTGGAGGGGGGTCTTTGGCTGGGCCCTGGGGCTCAAAGATGGGGTGTTCTTTGGGCGTTTGCTTCATCTGGGACATGTTTCCCAAAGCGGGGGTAGAAAAACCTGTTTGAGATCAAGAATAGCATATATTTATTGCCGCAAATACTATTATTATTATTATTATTATTATTATTATTATTATTATTATTAAAAACATTTCTATGCTGTCTGTATGCAACTTTTCTGCTCAGATAGGGACCCCCATGGT
Organism: Heteronotia binoei; assembly: GCF_032191835.1. Lineage (NCBI taxonomy): Eukaryota > Metazoa > Chordata > Lepidosauria > Squamata > Gekkonidae > Heteronotia > Heteronotia binoei. Next base: position 277,071,900 of record NC_083223.1, read on the forward strand.
AGCATATGCTGAATGTTACGATATACTCAAATAAAGGAAGTAATATTTAAAATTATAATGAATCTGAGTGTGTGTGTGAGGATACACACACACACACATATATATACACACACACACACACACACATGCATACACACGCACACACATATATATGCATATATACATGTATACACAGGGGTTGTTTTGTAGAAAAATAGGTGGTGGAGCTCATCCAGGGATTGTTATGCAGCTGCACCTACCATTCAATGGATGAGGTGGAACTCCCAGAAGGAAGAGGTGGAACTCACAGAAAGGTTCAGGAGCTGTGCTCCGGTGAGCTTCCACTGAATCTGAGGCCTCTATCTATCCATCCATCCATCCATCCAATCATCCAGGGGTTGTTTTGTAGAAAAATAGGGGGTGGAGCTCATCCAGAGATTGTTATGCAGCTGCACATTCTATTCAATGGACAAGGAGATGGAACTCTCAGAAGGAGGAGGTGGAACTCTCAGAAAGGTTCAAGAGCTGTGCTCCTGTGAGCTCCTGCTGAATTCAAGGCCTGCATATGCATATATATGTGTGTGTGTGTGGGTACACACACATACACGCAAGGACACACACACACACACATACAAGTTTCAGTGGGAAGCCATTTTGATCTTCAGTAAAACTTCTAAATTCAACTCTAGTAGCACCTAAGAGTGGGGCTCCCAAGTTCCCGCCGGTTCCCCTGATTTTGGGGGGCCCGACCTGCTGCCACCTAACTGGCTGGTGGGGTGGATCCCCGTTACCAAAGAGCTCCCGGGTGCCACGTTATCACACTGGGCACATTGCCAGTTGCACGCTCTAGCATTCAGGGGAGGGAATTCTATGATAATCATAGAGCTTTTCCCGATGATATGCCCAGCATGGTAACATTATGTATGTATGCAAGGCTTTTTTGGCAGAAAGGGACCGGCAGGGACTCATTTGCATATTAGGCCACACCCCTGATGGCGCCATTGTTTCACATAGGGCTTTTTGAAGGAAACACCCAGCAGGAACTCGTTTGCATATTAGGCTACACCCCCTGACACCAAGCTAGCTGGAACTGCATTCCTGTGTGTTCCCGCTCAAAAAAACCCTATATATATGTATGTATTTCCATTTATAGCTCACGCTTTCCCAAATGGGCTCTGAGCGGATAACAACAGTCAATAATACAAGGTATTCAGAGGAACTGGTTGGCCACTGTGTGAGGCAGGAGGCTGGACTAGATGGACCCTCCCTGGTCTGACCCAGCAGGGCTCTTCTGAGGTTCTTCTCAGGGGAAGGCCTCAGCCTCTCTGCCCTATTGTTAGCCCTCCAGAGGAACTGGCTGGCCACTGTGTGAGACAGGAGGCTGGACTAGATGGACCCTCCCTGGTCTGACCCAGCAGGGCTCTTCTGATGCTCTTCTCAGGGGAAGGTCCTGGCCTCTGTGCCCTGTTATTGATCCTCCAGAGGATATGGTTGGCCACCGAGTGGGACAGGAGGCTGGACTAGATGGACCCTCCCTGGTCTGACCCAGCAGGGCTCTTCTGATGTTCTTCTCAGGGGAAGGCCTCAGCCTCTCTGCCCTATTGTTAGCCCTCCAGAGGAACTGGCTGGCCACTGTGTGAGACAGGAGGCTGGACTAGATGGACCCTCCCTGGTCTGACCCAGCAGGGCTCTTCTGAGGTTCTTCTCAGGGGAAGGCCTCAGCCTCTCTGCCCTATTGTTAGCCCTCCAGAGGAACTGGCTGGCCACTGTGTGAGACAGGAGGCTGGACTAGATGGACCCTCCCTGGTCTGACCCAGCAGGGCTCTTCTGAGGTTCTTCTCAGGGGAAGGCCTCAGCCTCTCTGCCCTATTGTTAGCCCTCCAGAGGAACTGGCTGGCCACTGTGTGAGACAGGAGGCTGGACTAGATGGACCCTCCCTGGTCTGACCCAGCAGGGCTCTTCTGAGGTTCTTCTCAGGGGAAGGCCTCAGCCTCTCTGCCCTATTGTTAGCCCTCCAGAGGAACTGGCTGGCCACTGTGTGAGACAGGAGGCTGGACTAGATGGACCCTCCCTGGTCTGACCCAGCAGGGCTCTTCTGATGCTCTTCTCAGGGAAAGGCCTCGGCCTCTCTGCCCTGAAGTTGGCCCTCTAGAGGAACTGGTTGGCCCATGTGTGAGACAGGAGGCTGGACTAGATGGACCCTCCCTGGTCTGATCCAGCAGGGCTCTTCTGATGTTCTTCTCAGGGGAAGGCTTCAGGCTCTCTGCCCTGTTGTTGGCCCTCCAGAGGAACTGGCTGGCCACTGTGTGAGACAGGAGGCTGGACTAGATGGACCCTCCCTTGGGTGATCCAGCAAGGCTCTTCTGATGTTCTTCTCAGGGGAAAGCCTCGGCCTCTCTGCCCTGTTGTTGGCCTTCCATAGGAAATGGTTGGCCCCTGTGTGAGACAGAATGCTAGACTAGATGGACCACTGGTCTGAGCCAGCAGGGCTCTTCTCAGGTGAAGGCCTCGGCCTCTCTGCCCTGTTGTTGGCCCTCCAGAGGAACTGGCTGGCCACTGTGTGAGACAGGAGGCTGGACTAGATGGACTCTCCCTGGTCTGACCCAGCAGGGCTCTTCTGAGGTTCTTCTCAGGGGAAGGCCTCGGCCTCTCTGCCTTTTTGTTGGCCCTGCAGAGGAAATGGTTGGCCGCCGTGTGAGACAGAATGCTAGACTAGATGGACCACTGTCTGAGCCAGCAGGGCTCTTAACTGAGTTCTGTGAGGAGAGGTTGGGGGACATGAGAAGGTTCAGTCTAGAGAAGAAGTGTGTGGGGGTGGGGGGGCAGAATTGCTTTCTTGAAGTCTTTGAAGGGCCATCACTTAGAGGAGGTCAGGGAACTGGTCCTATCAGCTGCAGAGGAGAAGTCTCACAATAATGAGTTTAAATTCAGGGCAGGAAGGAACGGCTGGATATTAAGGTGGGGGGGGGGATTACAGCCGGAGTAGTTCAACAGTGGAATCAGCTACCAAGGGAGGTGGTGAGCTCCCTCTCACTGGCAGTCCCTAGGCAGCAGATGTAGTACTTGTCAGGGATGCTCTAGGTCAGGGGTGGCCAACGGTAGCTCTCCAGATGTTTTTTGCCTACAACTCCCATCAGCCCCAGCCATTGGCCATGCTGGCTGGGGCTGATGGGAGTTGTAGGCCAAAAACATCTGGAGCAGGGCCTTAGCCAGGATTTTACAAATCAGGGGTCTTTTTAGAAAGGTAGACATCTGGGGAGCTACCGTTGGCCACCCTTGCTGTAATAAGGATTTTGGGTGATGGGTGGTTTGCTGTCTCTTCCCATATGTTCCCCAGAGAGTACTACGTTCTGGCTCGCAAAATCTGCTCGTAATCCCCGGGCCAAAGGAGGCCCGGTTGAAGTCAACCAGGGACAGGGCCTTCTCAAAAACAGCCCCTTGCTGGTGGAACCAGTTACCGGAGGAGGTCAGGGCCCTGCCCTGCGGGATATTGGACAATTCCGCAGGGCCTGTAAGACAGTCCTCTTCCGGTTGGCCTATAACTGACCGGCACCAAAACTACCAAAATACTGAAGGAAGTTGATAGATAGCGTAGTGCTGGATTAATATACTGATTTTTAATGGATCTTAATGTTTTCATCTCTTAACTATATAAATTGTTATTGTATTTAAAATTTGAATTTTATTGTTAGAATCTCTGTGTTGTAAGCCGCTCTGAGCCCGCTTCGGTGGGGTAGGGCGGGATATAAATCAAATCAAATCAATAAATAAATAATAACATCAGCATGGTGTAATGCCCTAGAGCAGGGGGTGACCAACGGTAGCTCTCCAGATGTTTTTTTGCCTACAACTCCCATCAGCCCCAGCCATTGGCCATGCTGGCTGGGGCTGATGGGAGTTGTAGGCAAAAAACATCTGGAGCAGGGCCGTAGCCAGGATTTTACAAATAGAGGGTCTGTTTAGAAAGTCAGGGGGCACCCCACTTTTCCAACAACTGCGGGGCTTGCCACTTCTCAGAAGCTTTCTGGGGTAGGGGCAAAAGCCGGAGACTCTGAATCTGGCCAAATTGAGGCAGCCAGCCCCTATCCATTATTTCCTATCGAAGGAAGACATTTAAAAAGGTGTGCTGTCCCTTTAAATGTGACGGCCAGAACTCCCTTGGAGTTCAATTATGCTTGTCACACCCCCGCTCCTGGCTCCACCCTCAATGTCTCCTGGCTCCACCTCCAAAGTCCCCAGATAGTTCTTGAATTGGACTTGGCAACCCTATCCAGCCACCAGGGGCTTTGCCACACCCCCGCCCCCCCCAGCAGCCCTCTTTAACCCCTTTCTCCATCCCACCCTTTCTCCATTTCTTAGGTGATTTTGGATGATGGGTGGTTTGCTGGCCTTTTGCATGCAGTAGGGGAGCCCAGAGAGCTCCAGGCAAATGGGGCCTTCTTGGGCTGGCTGGATCTCTAGCCAGCCCAAGCAGGCTTCACTTGCCCGGGGTTCTCCTTTCTTGTGTCGGGTTGCTTTTAGCTGCAAGGGGGGGGGGAGGGCGGTGGCATATGCTTAGGGTTGCCAATCCCCAGGTGGGGGTAGGGGATCCTCCGGTTTGGAGGCGCTTCCCCCTGCTTCAGGGTCATCAGAAAGCAGGTGGAGGGGAGGGAAACGTCTGCTGGGAACTCCTTTGTTCCCTCTAGAGACTTATTCCCATAGAAAATAATGGAGAATTGTTCCACGAGTATCTGAGGCTCTGGGGGTGCTGTGTTTTGAGGGAGAGTCACCACATTTTCAGCATGGCATCCAGTGCCTCTCCCCAAAATACCTCCCAAGTTTCAAAAAGATTGGACCCGGGGATCCAATTCTACGAGCACCAAACGAAGGTGCCCCTATCCTTCATTATTTCCTATAGAAGGAAGGCATATAAAAGGTGTGCAGTCCATTCAAAAGCGATGGCCAGAACTCCCTTTGGAGTTCAATGATGCTTGTCGCACCCTTGCTGCTGGCTCCACCCCTAATGTCTCCTGGCCCCACCCCCAAAGTCCCCAGATATTTCTTGAATTGACCTTGGCAACCCTCCATATGCTAACGAGTTCTGCTCGTGAGCTCCACCAACTCTTTTTCTACAATATGACCCCTGATCATATCTAATCTCGAACAGAGAGGAAGGGGGGGAGAAATTAACGAGGGATCCGCGGAAGAGGCGGCATAAAGACGAGACTTACCCAAATCGGCAAGGTGGCAGCGAGCCAAAGAAGAACTCGAACAGAGACGATGGACGTCTGGTTGACCTCCCTGAGCCTTTTTTATACGACTCCCGAAGAGTCACTTCCTGGCCGTGTGGCATGATTTGGATGAGATTGGGCTGTTAATTAGCTAATTGGTCCAATCCGTTCTCCGGCCTGCGCCCCTCCCAGAAATCTTCGTCAGAGTTGTCCCTCAGAAGGTTCTCACGAGGTTTCATGTCACGTGCGGTGTTTGATGAGGCTTTCTTCATTTTTTTGCCTTATGAATCTTAAAATATCTTGCTCTTTCAATCACAAGTTGCCAGGGATGGCTTATAGCACTGTTGAAAGCTAAGACAGCAGTCCCCAACCTATTTGGCACCAGGAGCTGGTTTTGTGGAAGACAGTTTTTCCACAGAACGGAGGTGGGTGGGTGGGTGTATGATGGTTTTGGGATAATACAATTGTGCACTTTATTTCTCTTAGTTTGATACGTTGGTTAAGTGTGTGGACTCTTATCTAGGAGAACCGGGTTTGATTCCCCACTCCTCCACTTGCAGCTGCTGGAATGGCCTTGGGTCAGCCAGAGCTCTCTTATCTGGGAGAACCGGGTTTGATTCCCCACTCCTCCACTTGCCCCTGCTGGAATTGCCTTGGGTCAGCCAGAGCTCTCTTATCTGGGAGAACCGAGTTGGATTCCCCACTCCTCCACTTGCAGCTGCTGGAATGGCCTTGGGTCAGCCAGAGCTCTCTTATCTGGGAGAACTGGGTTTGATTCCCCACTCCTCCACTTGCCCCTGCTGGAATGGCCTTGGGTCAGCCAGAGCTCTCTTATCTGGGAGAACCGGGTTGGATTCCCCACTCCTCCACTTGCAGCTGCTGGAATGGCCTTGGGTCAGCCAGAGCTCTCTTATCTGGGAGAACCAGGTTGGATTCCCCACTCCTCCACTTGCAGCTGCTGGAATGGCCTTGCGACAGCCCTAGCTATTGCAGGAGTTGTCCTTGAAAGGGCAGCTTCTGGGGAGAGCTCTCTCAGCCCCACCCATCTCACAGGGTGTCTGTTGTGGGGGGAGGAGATATAGGAGATTGTAAGCTGCTCTGAGTCTCTGAAAATTCGGAGTGGAGGAAAGGAAGGAAAGGTCCCCTGTGCAAGCACCGGTCATTTCCGACTCTGGGGTGACGTTGCTTTCATGTTTTCACGGCAGACTTTTTATGGGGTGGTTTGTCATTGCCTTCCCCAGTCATCTACACTTTCCCCTCAGCAAGCTGGGGACTCATTTTACCGACCTCAGAAGGATGGAAGGCTGAGTCAACCTTGAGCCGGCTACCTGAAAACATAGCTTCCGCTGGGGATCGAACTCAGGTCGTGAGCAGAGCTTAGGACTGCAGTACTGCAGCTTTAACACTCTGCGCCACGGGGCTCGGAGTGGAGGGCAGGATATAAATCCAATGTATTATTAGGGGCTTAGAGCGGATTGTAATATATAATGAAATAATTACACAACTCACGGCCTTTGGGTTGCCAAGTCCAATTCAAGAAATATCTGGGGACTTTAATAATAGTAATAATAATAAACTTTTATTTATACTCCGCCCTCCCCGCCAGGGCAGGCTCAGGGCGGCTAACAAGACTTTGGGAGTGGAGCCAGGAGACTTTGGGGGTGGAGCCAGGAGACATTAGGGGTGGAGCCAAGATCAAGATTGTGACAAGCATAATTGAACTCCAAAGGGAGTTCCGGCCATCACATTGAAAGGGACGGCACACCTTTTCAATGCCTTACTTCCATAGGAAATAATGAAGGATAGGGGCACCTTCTTTTGGGGCTCATAGAATTGGACCCCCTGGTCCAATTTTTTGAAACTTGGGGGGGGGGCGTTTTGGGGAGAGGCACTAGATGCTATACTGAAAATTTGGTGCCTCTACCCCAAAAAACAGCCCCCCCCAGAGCCCCAGATACCCGCAGATCAATTCTCCATGATTTTCTATGGGAATATATCTCCGTAGGGAATAATAGAGTTCCCAGCAGACGTTTCCCTCCCCTCCCCCCGCTTTCTGACCTGGGGATTGGCATCCCTACACGGCCTGGTTGCTAACAGGCCACAGACCAGTACTGGGGTTGAGGACCCCCGAGCTAAGATATCACACTGTCTTAAATATGCTAAGCCAGGCAACCCCAATATGGTCCCACGGATTCCACAGTGCCCGCCAAGCCTTTCAAGAAAGTGGGAGGAGCCAGGTGGGCTTTTGCCTAGCAGAGTTTCTGATTGGCCACTGGAGAGTTGATTGGCTGCTCGGTCTTTTTTTTTTTTTTTTAAATAACTTGTAGCTTTTCTATTATTATTTCTGCTTATACAGTGTACAGAGCCACAGTTACACAAACGATATAATCTTTATACTCATTCAAATAAAACTCTCCTTTTTTATAAACTAAACTAAAAGGATATATAAACCAGGGGTGGCCAACGGTAGCTCTCCAGATGTTTTTATAATAGCTTTTTTTTTTGCCTACAGCTCCCATCAGCCCCAGCCATCGGCCATGCTGGCTGGGGCTGATGGGAGTTGTAGGCAAAAAAAATCTGGCGAGCTACCGTTAGCCACCCCTGATATAAACCATTTAAAAAAAAAAATACTTAACTAAGCTTGCACATTCTTCCACAACTCTACTTCTATTTTAACAAAAAAAGCTCCTTGGGTGGAGGGTCGGGTGGTGGGTTTTGTATGTTTATGTTTGTTTATGTATAATTTAGTAATGTACATGCAATCGATAAATAATAGTGTTATGATTTTTTTAAAAAAAGTATTTTAACAAAAAAAAAGTAGAGTCTAAAATAGTAGAGACTAGCAAATTGTATTGCAGCATAAGCTTTCGAGAAACACAGCTCTCTTCGTCAGCTGCATCTGGTAAAGAGAGCTATAATATAGTGCAGGGGTGGCCAACGGTAGCTCTCCAGATGTTTTTCGCCTACCACTCCCATCAGCCCCAGCCATCGGCCATGCTGGCTGGGGCTGATGGGAGTTGTAGGCGAAAAACATCTGGAGAGCTACCGTTGGCCACCCCTGATATAGTGGGTTCAACGCATCGAAGAGACTTAGCAACAGTGATAACAGCTCTTTATTAGAGGCAGCACGGTAACTGGCTGCTCCGACAAGACTGGCGAAAGGGCCCAACCTATATACAACTCTGGTTCCCACGCGAACGTGCCATTGGCTCATTCAAACAGGCAGGCGGCCCGTGATTGGTTTAGGGCAGTAGGTGCTTGGATCCTACCTCCCCTTGTTCCCAAGCCCCCAAGCTCTCCTCTCCTGACTCCAATGAGCCAGGTAGCAAATACATACTCCAGTTCAATACATAACAAGAGCTGTGTTTCTCAAAAGCTTTGGCTATGATAAAATGTATTAGTCTTAAAAGTGCTACTGGACGCTTTACTATTTGCAGTGACAGACTAACACAGCTAACTTGTCTGGATGTATTTTAATGGTTACTAATATTTGATAAGATTATGCACGGGATGGAGAAAGTAGAGAAAGAAGTCCTTTTCTCCCTTTCTCATAATACAAGAACTCGTGGGCACTCCATGAAATTGCTGAGCAGTCGGGTTAAAACGGATAAAAGGAGGTACTTCTTCACCCAAAGGGTGATTAACATGTGGAATTCACTGCCACAGGAGGTGGTGGCGGCTACAAGCATAGCCAGCTTCAAGAGGGGATTGGATAAAAATATGGAGCAGAGGTCCATCAGTGGCTATTAGCCACAGTGTGTGTGTGTGTGTGTATATATATGGGCCATTGGCCTGATCCAACATGACTTCTCTTACGTTCTTAAGAAGAAGACTGCAGATTTATACCCCGCCCTTCTCCCTGAATCAGAGACTCAGAGCGGCTAACAATCTCCTATATCTTCTCCTCCCACAACAGACACCCCGTGAGATGGGTGGGGCTGAGAGGGCTCTCAAAGCAGCTGCCCTTTCAACGACAACTCCTGCCAGAGCTGTGACTTACCCAAGGTCATTCCAGCTGCTGTATGGGGAGAAGTGGGGACTCAAACACAGTTCTCCCAGAGAAGAGTCCGCACACTTACCACTACACCAAACTCGGGGGGGGGGGGGGCAATTTGCCATGTAAAACGTCAAAATTTCAAAATAGTAGAGTCCAATAGAACCTTTAAGACTCACAAATTTGGGGAGGGACGGTGGCTCAGTGGTAGAACATCTGCTTGGGAAGCAGAAGGTCCCAGGTTCAATCCCTGGCATCTCCAAAAAAGGGTCCAGGCAAATACGTGTGAAAAACCTCAGCTTGAGACCCTGGAGAGCCGCTGCCAGTCTGAGAAGACAATACTGACTTTGATGGACCAAAGGTCTGATTCAGTATAAGGCAGCTTCATATGTTCATATGTACTGTAGCATAAGCTTTCGAGATACACAGCTCTCCAGAGCCCCACAAGTCACAGCATGGCAGGAGATCATATCTAATGGTAAAAAGGTAAAGGTAGTCCCCAGTGCAAGCACCAGTCATTTCCAACTCTGGGGTGACATCACATCACAACATTTTCATGGCAGATTTTTTTACGGGGTGGTTTGCCATTGCCTTCCCCAGTCATCTACACTTCCCCCCAGCAAGCTGGGGACTCGTTTGACCAACCTCGGAAGGATGGAAAGCTGAGTCAACCTTGAGCTGGCGACCTGAACCCAGCTTCCGCCGGGATCGAACTCAGGTCATGAGCAGAGAGCTCGGACTGCAATACTGCAGCTCTACCACTCTGATGGTACTCAGAGTCCCCTAAGCAGGGCTTTTTTCATGACAGGAACTCCTTTGCATATTAGGCCACACACCCCTGATGTAGCCAATTCTCCTGGAGCACCACCACTCCACACCAGTCCATGGAAAAATAGTCTTCCATGGAACTGGTCCCTGGTGCCAAAAACGTTAGGAGCCACTGAACTATATCAGCAACCTGTGTTTGAAGTAGAATGTCCGGTTGCGAAACTCCTATGGATTGTCTTAAAAGTGGATAAGTCCCCATTTCAAAGAAACCTTAAAGTATGTACAAACCTTAAAATAACATTAAAGCGATCATTAAAGCTTACCCAACGTCTGCTAATTCCGTTATATACTGCAGCAAGCTCTTTTAACTCTTTTCCAACCTAACTGCTGTCGTCTCCATTTGACAGTGTAACAAAGTTCCCCTGTATGCGTTAACAGTTCTACTGGCTGGGGCTGATGGGAGTTGTAGGCAAAAAAACATCTGGAGAGCTACCGCTGGCCACCCCTGCGGTAGCATAAATACATACAGCTTGCGGTAAACTGCTTGCAGCTGTTACCAGCAATAATAAATTTAAAGTGACAATTCATAAATTACAAAAAGATACTATTATCCAATCATTTTAAAGGACAGTGCGTTATTTCATAGCAGGTTCTCCCATACAAATATCCTACATCATCTTGGCTATCATAAATAAGCTGACAGGTCCACGTTCTGGTTTAAGTCCTCAAGGTACAAGCGTTCATAAGGTGCGAATCCAAAACACTAAGGTACTTTTATGACATAAGAACATAAGAGAAGCCATGTTGGATCAGGCCAGTGGCCCCTCCAGTCCAACACTCTGTGTCACATAAGAACATAAGAGAAGCCAAGTTGGATCAGGCCAGTGGCCCATCCAGTCCAACACTCTGTGTCACATAAGAACATAAGAGAAGCCAAGTTGGATCAGGCCAGTGGCCCCTCCAGTCCAACACTCTGTGTCACATAAGAACATAAGAGAAGCCAAGTTGGATCAGGCCAATGGCCCATCCAGTCCAACACTCTGTGTCACATAAGAACAGAAGAGAAGCCCTGTTGGATCATGCCTATGGCCCCTCCAGTCCAACACTCTGTGTCACATAAGAACATAAGAGAAGCCTTGTTGGATCAGGCCAATGGCCCATCCAGTCCAACACTCTGTGTCACATAAGAACAGAAGAGAAGCCATGTTGGATCAGGCCAATGGCCCATCCAGTCCAACACTCTGTGTCACATAAGAACATAAGAGAAGCCATGTTGGATCAGGCCAATGGCCCATCCAATCCAACACTCTGTGTCACATAAGAACATAAGAGAAGCCATGTTGGATCAGGCCAATGGCCCATCCAATCCAACGCTCTGTGTCACATAAGAACATAAGAGAAGCCAAGTTGGATCAGGCCAATGGCCCATCCAGTCCAACACTCTGTGTCACATAAGAACATAAGAGAAGCCCTGTTGGATCAGTCCAATGGCCCATCCAGTCCAACACTTTGTCACACAGTGGCCAACAAACCCAGGTGCCATCAGGAGGTCCACCAGTGGGGCCAGGACACTAGAAGCCCTCACCCTGTTGCCCCTCCCAAGCACCAAGAATACAGAGCATCCCTGCCCCAAATATAAGAACGTAAGAGAAGCCATGTTGGATCAGGCCAGTGTCCCATCCAGTCCAGCAGTCTGTGTCACACAGTGGCCAAAAAAACCCCAAGTGCCATCAGGAGGTCCACCAGTGGGGCCAGAAATCCAGAAGCCCTCACCCTGTTGCCCTTCCCAAGCACCAAGAATACAGAGCATCACTGCCACAGACGTAAGAACATAAGAGAAGCCAAGTTGGATCAGGCCAATGGCCCATCCAGTCCAACGCTCTGTGTCACATAAGAACATAAGAGAAGCCATGTTGGATCAGGCCAATGGCCCATCCAGTCCAACGCTCTATGTCACATAAGAACATAAGAGAAGCCAAGTTGGATCAGGCCAATGGCCCATCCAGTCCAACACTCTGTGTCACATAAGAACATAAGAGAAGCCCTGTTGGATCAGGCCAATGGCCCATCCAGTCCAACACTCTGTCACACAGTGGCCAACAAACCCAGGTGCCATCAGGAGGTCCACCAGTGGGGCCAGGACACTAGAAGCCCTCACCCTGTTGCCCCTCCCAAGCACCAAGAATACAGAGCATCACTTGCCCCAGACAGAGTCGATCCTGCTAAGCTTCTGAGCAGTGTTCCCTCTAACCCGTGTTAGTGTGAGCTAGCTCACAGGTTTTTAGCCTCCAGCTCACACATTTTTGTCTTCGCTCAGAAACGATGGCCCCAGAGCACAATAATTTTGCAGTAGCTCCCAACTTTCATGCCAGTAGCTCCCAAAGTAGAATTTTTGCTCACAAGTCTCCACAGTCTCCCTCCCTCTATTGCCCTTCCCAAGCACCAAGAATACAGAGCATCCCTGCCCCAAATATAAGAACGTAAGAGAAGTCATGTTGGATCAGGCCAGTGTCCCGTCCAGTCCAGCAGTCTGTGTCACACAGTGGCCAAAAAAACCCAAGCGCCATCAGGAGGTCCACCAGTGGGGCCAGAACACCAGAAGCTCCACAGCTTAGAGGAAGTATTGCTTCTGAGTTCTGGTGCGATCGGGGTTGCCTGGGCAATCAGGACTGGTGTCTACCTCACATAGGGCAATCGAAGAGAAGAGACAAAGTAAACAAAAGCCAAAGAACAAACCGAAAAAGGAACTGTGACAAAAAGTGTAAGACGAATCTTGTGCTACTAAAGCAGGGGTGTCAAACTTTTTTTGTTAGAAGGGCCGGATCGGACTTAAATGAGACCTTGTTGGATCGGGCCGTGTCAGACCTGGCTGTGTGTGTACCTATTTAAGATTAGGTAGCAGCGATATAAACTTTATAAAGGACACAGACAAACATAATTAAAGAATTTTTTATTTTATTTTTTTAAATAAAACATGCTTGAGACATTTGCACGCGTTGGTCTTAAAGGTGCTTTCTTTGTATTTCTCCCATGGGATCCAGGGAACTGGGCAAAGGGAGCTCTGGCTCTTTCCTTCCTTCCCCAGGGGGGAACAGGAGGGGGAGGAGCCTCAGCCAATAGCTGGAAGAGAGGCTTGGCTCAGTGGCTCGGCTGTGCAATTGAGAGAGCCCGGCAAAGCAAGCTCTCCTTCCCCCCCCCCTTCCTCCTCAATGAAGGAGCTTCAGTCAATGGAGAAAATAGAAACTTTGCTCTGTAGCTCTGCTGTGCGATTGAGCAAGCCTTGCAAAGCAAGCCGTGATGCAGAAGGAAGCAAGAGGGAGGCAGAAGGAAGCAGATGACAGCCAGTTGCTCGGGGGCCTGATAGGAGCCCTTCGAGGGCCTGATTCGGCCCCCAGACCGCATGTCCTAAAGTCTGACACCCCTGTACAAAAGTATACCTAAAATCAATATACTGTCTCTTTATCGTTATTATTGCTGATTTCAAATCTCATAGAAAAAAATATACAGTGGAAATAGGGTTGCCAAGTCCGATTCAAGAAATATCTGGGGACTTTGGGGGTGGAGCCAGGAGACTTTGGGGGTAGAGCCAGAAGCAAGGGTGTGACAAGCAAACTTTGCTCTGTAGCTCTGCTGTGCGATTGAGCAAGCCTTGCAAAGCAAGGCTTATTCCCTAGGGGAATTGGTTTCCATAGGGAATAATGGAGTCCTCAGCAGACATTTCCCCACCCCTCCCGCTTTCCGATGACCCTGAAGTAGGGGGAGGGCAACCCTAAGTGGAAACTATGACATAAATATAATGCAACAATCCAATCCATACACAAGACAAGAGTTCAAAAAGTCCCATTCCTAATTCAGCATGCTATGAAAAGCCGTGGCTGATACGATGCTACATTCAAGTATGATATACAAACAATAATAATGTCCCAAAAGATCAGATTCCAAGTCCAAGAGAACAAAAAAAACAAAATCCAAAGAGTCCAATACGAAGTCCGGGTGGAGGTGTCCAGATTCACTCTGTGTCGTTTCAAGTTAACGAGCCTCTACCTCAAGTGGAGCTGATAAGACGACAGCGGGTGCTTGATGGGTTGTGAACTGGCAGAGACTGACCAAGAGAGAGATCTTGGGGTCGTGGTAGAGAACTCACTGAAAATGTCAAGACACTGTGCGATTGCAATAAAAAAGGGCAACATCGTGCTGGGAATTATGAGGAAGGGAATTGAAAACAAATCAGCCAGTATCAGAATGCCCCTGTATAAATCAATGGTGTGGTCTCATTTGGAGTACTGTGTGCAGTTCTGGTCGCCGCACCTCAAAAAGGATATTATAGCATTGGAAAAAGTGCAGAAAAGGGCAACTAGAATGATTAAAGGTTTGGAACACTTTCCCTATAGAGAAAGGTTAAAACGCTTGGAGCTCTTTAGTTTGGAGAAACGTCGACTGCGGGGTGACATGAGAGAGGTTTACAAGATTATGCATGGGATGGAGAAAGTAGAGAAAGAAGTCCTTTTTTCCCCTTTCTCACCATACAAGAACTCGTGGGCACCACGAGTTCTTTCTATGCAGTGCAGTAAAAACGGGAAAAAAGGAACTTCTTCACCCAAAGGGTGATTAACATGTGGAATTCACTGCCACAGGACGTGGTGGTGGCTACAAGCATAGCCAGCTTCAAGAGGGGATTGGATAAAAATATGGAACAGAGGTCCATCAGTGGCTATTAGCCACAGTGTGTGTGTGTGTCTGTGTGTATAGGCCACTGTGTGATACAGAGTGTTGGAATGGATGGGCTATTGGCCTGATTCAACATGGCTTCTCTTATGTTCTTATGTTCAACTTCCAAAGCTAGCTGATGAGTGGTGGGAAGTGGAGCCCTCATCCATTAGACGCTGACCTCCTTGGCCTTTACTTGCCTTTCTGCTTTCATAGAATCATAGAGCCGGAAGCGACCTCCAGGGTCATCTAGTCCAACCCCCTGCACAATACAGGAAACTCACAAAGACCTCCCCCAAAATTCACAGCATCCTCAATGCTGTCAGTTGGCCATCTTGCCTCTGTTGAAAAACCTCCAAGGAAGGAGAGCCCACCACCTCCCGAGGAAGCCTGTTCCACTGAGAAACCTCTCTAACGGGGAGGAAGTTCTTCCTAATGTTGAGCCGGAAACTCTTGTGATTTAATTTCAACCCATTGGTTCTGGTCCTACCTTTCGGGGCCACAGAAAACAATTTTACACCATCCTCTATAAGATAGCCCCTCAAGGACTTGAAGATGGTGATCAGATCACCTCTCAGCCACATCCTCTAAACATCCCCAGCTCCTTCAACCTTTCTTCATAGGACTTGGTCTCCAGACCCCTCACCATCTTCGTCACTCTCCTCTGGACCCGTTCCAGTTTGTCAATATTCTTCTTAAAATGTGGTGCCCAAAACTGAACACAATACTCCAGGAGAGGTCTTACCAGAGCAGAACAAAGTGATACCATCACTTCACGTGATCTGGACACTATACTTCTGCTGATACAGCCCAAAATCGCATTTGCCTTCGTAGCCACTGCATCACACTGTTGACTCATGTTCAGCATATGAACCACTGAGACCCCTAGATCCTTTTCGCACAGACTACTGCTAAGTCGAGTCCCCCCCATCTTATAACCATGCATTGGATTTCTCCTACTTAAATGCAGAACATTACATTTATCCCTTTTTTTTCGGTTTTAGCCCAGTTTTCCAGCCTGTCAAGATCATCCTGTATACTTCGTCTGTCTTCTATTATATTTGCAATCCCTCCCAATTTAGTAGCATCTGCAAATTTAATAAGCATTCCCTCCATACCTCAATCCAAATAATTTATAAAGACATTGAAACAGGGCCCAGGACAGATCCTTGTCAGAGGGAACTCCAGCTCCAACACAAACTTGCTTCCCTGCGAAATCAAGAATATAAGAGAAGCCATGTTGAATCAGGCCAATGACCCATCCAGTCCAACATTCTGCATCACATAGTAGCCAAAAAACCCAGGTGCCATCAGGAGGTCCATCAGTGGGGCCAGGACACTAGAAGCCCTCCCTCTGTTGCCCTTCCCCAGAACCAAAAATACAGAGCATCACTGCCCCAAACATAAGAACATAAGAGAAGCCATGTTGGATCAGGCCAGTGGCCCATCCAGTCCAACACTCTGTGTCACATAAGAACATAAGAGAAGCCATGGTGGATCAGGCTAATGGCCCATCCAGTCCAACACTCTGTGTCACATAACAACATAAGAGAAGTCATGTTGGATCAGGCCAATGGCCAATCCAGTCCAACACTCTGTGTCACATAAGAACATAAGAGAAGTCATGTTGGATCGGGCCAATGGCCCATCCAGTCCAACACTCTGTGTCACATAAGAACATAAGAGAAGCCATGTTGGATCAAGACAATGGCCCATCCAGTCCAACAATCTGTGTCACATAGTAGCCAAAAAACCCAGGTGCCATTAGGAGGTCCATCAATGGGGCCAGGACACTAGAAGCCCTCCCTCTGTTGCCCTTCCCAAGAACCAAAAATACAGAGCATCACTACCCCAAACATAAGAACGTAAGAGAAGCCATGTTGGATCAGGCCAATGGCCCATCCAGTCCACCACTCTGTGTCACACAGTGGCCAAAAAACCCAGGTGCCATCAGGAGGTCCACCAGTGGAGCCAGGACAATAGAAGCCCTCCCACTGTACCCCCCTCCAAGCACCAGGAGTACAGAACATCACTGAATCAGAAGACACAACGTTCCCTCTAGACCATGCGGCTAACCGCCGCTGATGGACCTCTGCTGCAGATGTTTATCCAATCCCCTCTTGAAACTATCCGGGCTTGTAGCCACCACCCGTTCCTGCAGCAGTGAATTCCACGTGTCAATGACTCACACAGCCTTCTTCTCACCTCCTTCACAGGACTGCTGTGAGGGGAGAACAATGAATGCGGCTTTGGGTTCTCACGGCAGAGAAAGGCGAGGTGCAAAGAAAGGAAGTAACCGAAGAAGATCAAAGCCAACATCCCCACCTTCCTCGTGTTCCTTTCCCCCCCCCCCCCACCCTACCTCGAGGGCTCGGCAGAGGAATGTACTCGGGGTGAGTCTGATTTCACAGGCAGATTAAGTCATTTAATGAGAAAATGTACCTGCACCCTGCTCTAGACCCAGGAGGAAATCCTCGACTGAAGAGATGCCCATGGGAGTTGGTGAGGTAGGCACCCCCTCCCCGTCCCCACTTGAGCCGAGGGAGCTCGCTTTAGAGGGAGCTGGCTGGTCAGCGGCCGCCCACGGGCTTCCTCCTGCTTTCTGATTCGGAACGCAGGAAAAAGCACTCGAGTGGCCACTATCCCATAAGAACATAAGAGAAGCCATGTTGGATCAGGCCAATGGCCCCTCCAGTCCAACACTCTGTGTCACATAAGAGAAGCCATGTTGGATCAAGCCAATGGCCCATCCAGTCCAACACTCTGTGTCACATAAGAACATAAGAGAAGCCATGTTGGATCAGGCCAGTGGCCCATCCAGTCCAACACTCTGTGTCACATAAGAACAGAAGAGAAGCCATGTTGGATCAGGCCAGTGGCCCATCTAGTCCAACACTCTGTGTCACATAAGAACATAAGAGAAGCCCTGTTGGATCAGGCCAGTGGCCCATCCAGTCCAACACTCTGTGTCACACATAAGAACATAAGAGAAGCCATGTTGGATCAGAACAATGGCCCATCCAGTCCAACACTCTGTGTCACATAAGAACATAAGAGAAGCCATGTTGGATCAGGCCAGTGGCCCCTCCAGTCCAACACTCTGTGTCACATAAGAGAAGCCATGTTGGATCAAGCCAATGGCCCATCCAGTCCAACACTCTGTGTCACATAAGAACATAAGAGAAGCCATGTTGGATCAGGCCAGTGGCCCATCCATTCCAACACTCTGTGTCACATAAGAACATAAGAGAAGCCATGTTGGATCAGGCCAGTGGCCCATCTAGTCCAACACTCTGTGTCACATAAGAACATAAGAGAAGCCCTGTTGGATCAGGCCAGTGGCCCATCCAGTCCAACACTCTGTGTCACATAAGAACATAAGAGAAGCCCTGTTGGATCAGGCCAATGGCCCATCCAGTCCAACACTCTGTGTCACATAAGAACATAAGAGAAGCCATGTTGGATCAGGCCAATGGCCCATCCAGTCCAACACTCTGTCACACAGTGGCCAAAAACACCAGGTGACATCAGGAGGTCCACCAACAGGGACAGAAGTCCAGAAGCCCTCCCACTGTGGCCCTTCCCAAGCACCAAGAATACAGAGAACATAAGAGAAGCCATGTTGGATGGCCCATATACACACACACACACACACACTGTGGCTAATAGCCACTGATGGACCTCTGCTCCATATTTTTATCTAACCCCCTCTTGAAGCTGGCTATGCTTGTAGCCGCCGCCACCTCCTGTGGCAGTGAATTCCACATGTTAATCACCCTTTGGGTGAAGAAGTACCTCCTTTTATCCGTTCTAACCCGACTGCTCAGCAATTTCATTGAATGCCCACGAGAGCATCACTGTCCCAGACTTAAGAACATAAAAGAAGCCATATTGGATCAGACTAATGTGTCACACAATGGCCAAAAAGACAAGGTGCCATCAGGAGGTCCACCAGTGGGGCCAGGACACTAGAAGCCCTCCCACTGTGCCCCCCCCCCCCTCAAGCACCAAGAATGCAGAGCATCAGTTGCCCCGGACAGAGAGTACCAGCAATACACTGTGGCTAATAGCCCCTGATGGACCTCTGCTCCATGGGTTTATTCAATCCCCTCTTGAAGCTGGCTATGCTTGCAGCCGCCGCCACCTCCTGTGGCAGTGAATCCCATGTGCTAATCACCCTTTGGGTGAAGAAGGACTTCCTTTTATCCGTTTTAACCTGTCTGCTCAGCCATTTCATCGAATGCCCACGAGTTCTTGTATTGTGAGAAAGGGAGAAAAGGACTTCTTTCTCTGCCTTCTCCATCCCATGCATAACCTTGTCAACCTCTCTCATGTCATCCCGCAGTCGACGTTTCTCCAAGCGAAAGAGCCCCAAGCGTTTGAACCTTTCTTCATAGGGAAAGTGTTCCAACCCTTGAATCATTCTAGCGACCCATGGAGGTCCCTGACCTCTCCAGAATCCATCCCCATCTCGCTCTCGCTCTCTCTCTAGACTCCAGTAAAGGTCGGACCTTCTCCTGTTGTGTCCCAGTTCCCAGAGGCAGAGGGCTGGACAAGAGGCGGGGCCAAGCAATGACATCACATTTGACATCATCATGCCTGACGTGCTCGACATGGCCCGGCCCAACCGGACACAGCCTGGCCTGACAAGATCTCGTTTCTATCAGATCCATCCCTCATGACAAATGAGTTTGACATCCCTGATATAGCACAATATTGTCCCATCTCAGAAGCTAATCGGGGTCAGAAGGGAGACCACCAAGGAAGGCTCTACAGAGGATGGCCAATCACCTCTGCGATGGCCAATCACCTCTGCTTCTTCCAGGCCTTGAAAGCCTCCTGCTGGGGTCACCCTAAGTTGGAAGCTAAGCAGGGTCAGTACTCGGAAGGGAGACCACCAAGGAAGGATCTGCAGAGGAAGGCGATGGCTAACCTCCTCTGAGTCTCCCTTGCCTTGAAAGCCCCTTGCTGGGGTCACCAGAAGTCTAAGCGAAGCAGGGTCAGTATTGGATGGGAGACCACCAAGGAAGGCTCTGCAGAGGAAGGCAATAGCCAACCTCCTCTGCTTCTCCCTTGCCTTGAAAGCCTCTTGCTGGGGTCAACATAAGTCTAAGCTATGCAGGGTCAGTACTTGGGAGGGAGACCACCAAGGAAGGCTCTGCAGAGGAAGGCGATGGCCAACCACCTCTGCTTCTCCCTTGCCTTGCCTTGCCTTGCCGGGGTCACCGTAAGTCAGCTGCAACATGATGGCCTGTCTCACACCCGCACCCAGCACTGCCGCCGGAATTTTGACTAGAGAGAAATTAGGGTCGAATGTGGAGCTTCTCACTCTGCCAAAACCATTTCTAATGTTCTGAGGAAATCGGAACAATTTTAGTCAGGCTAGCAAGAATGCCTGAGTGTGTCCACTCTTCCCAGTAGCTGGTCTATTATTTATCGGATGGGCTGCTCTCTCCTGTTTGGGGTTTTGCAACGTACTGAGTGACGAAACGTGTTGAAGGCAACACACTTTATTGGCGAGTACATCACAAGAGAGAGAAACGCGGGCCGGGTCCCGATTATATACATGCCCCAGAACAACCCTCCGTCTGGCCAGGTCCAATCCCGGCCAGTTAAACTTCCCACCACAGATCTTGATTGGCGGAGCGTATTAGCGAGCTACATCCGGGGACCAGTGGGTTTCCACTGGTCGCCTCTGTAGCGTTCGCTGTGTTGTACAGCAAGACTTAAATGCAAGGCATAACAGGTGTCAACATCCTGAGTTTTTCCACATTTCCCAGTGACGTCTAGCTCTATTATTTAACCGATGGGCCGTTCTCTGCAGCTTTGGGCTTTAGCGCCCTCTTCTGGTGCTTCTGAGATTTTCCCTCCTCTGCCTTTCTGCCTAGTTCTTGAGTTCGGTTTCCGAAGCGAAGTGAATCTATCATTCTGTTTGTTTGTGATTGTGATTCCAGAGCACCTCCCATTGCTTTCATTCCCTTTCTTCCATCCTCCTCTGTCACAGATAGTGAAACAATGCAAAAGTGAAAAAACATCTGACAGCAATGAGGATCCTGTGAATTTAGGGGGAGGCGTTTGTGAGTTTCCTGCATTGTGCAGGGGGTTGCACAAGATGACCCTGGAGGTCCCTTCCAACTCTATGATTCTAAGTTTCCACAGGCTCCTTGGGAGGTGGTGGGCTCTCCTTCCTTGGAAGGTTTTAAACAGAGGCTAGATGGCCATCTGACAGCAATGAGGATCCTGTGGATTTAGGGGGAGGTCTTTGTGAGTTTCCCGCCTTGTGCAGGGGCTTGACTAGATGACCCTGGAGGTCCCTTCCAACTCTAGGATTCTATGATTCTCAGTTTCCACAAGCTTCCTCGGGAGGTTGTGGGCTCTCCTTCCTTGGAGGGTTTTCAACAGAGGCTACATGGCCATCTGACAGCAATGAGGATCCTGTGAATTTAGGGGGAGGTATTTGTGAGTTCCTGCCTTCTGCAGGGGGTTGGACTGGGTGACCCTGGAGGTCCCTTCCAGCTCTAGGATTCTATGATTCTAAGTTTCCACAGGCTTCCTTGGGAGCTGGTGGGCTCTCCTTCCTTGGAGGGTTTTCAACAGAGGCTAGATGGCCATCTGACAGCAATGAGGATCCTGTGAATTTAGGCGGAGGTCTTTGTGAGTTTCCTGCATTGTGCAGGGGGTTGGAGTAGATGACCCTGGAGATCCCTTCCAACTCTAGGATTCTATGATTCTAAGTTTCCCCGAGTTGCTTGGGAGGTGGTGGGCTCTCCTTCCTTGGAGGTTTTTAGACAGAGGCTAGAGGGCCATCTGACAGCAATAAGGATCCTGTGAATTTAGGGGGAGGTGTTTGGGAGTTTCCTGCCTTGTGCAGGGGGTTGACTAAATGACCCTGGAGGTCCCTTCCAACTCTAGGATTCTAAATTTCCACAGGCTTCCTCGGGAGGTGGTGGGCTCTCCTTCCTTGGAGGGTTTTCAGCAGAGGCAAGATGGCCACCTGACAGCAATGAGGATCCTGTGGATTTAGGGGGAGGTGTTTGGGAGTTTCCTGCCTTGTGCAGGAGGTTGGACTAGATGACCCTGGAGGTCCCTTCCAACTCTAGGATTCTAGGATTCCTTCCTCCTCTGTCACGGATAGTGAAACAATGCAAAAGGAAAGGAAAGAAATCCACCTAGATGGCCATCTGACACCAATGCAGGTCTTGTGAATTTAGGCGGATGCCACGGGTGATGTTGGGGGCATTTTGACTCCGAGATAATTTGCAAGGGGCCCCGCAAGATTTTGACCGCCTGGGGGCCTCCACAGGGTTTAATCCGGCACTGATTGTATTTTTATCCCACATTCACTCCCAGAAGATTGGGACACCATCCACGGTTCTTCCTTCTTAGGACTGCCCCAATTACAATGAGGCAGCTAGGCTGTTATTAGGGCTCCCGAAGTGGGAGCGCACACAGCCGGGGCTGTGCGAGCTGCACTGTCTGCCAGTTGTATATCGGGTTCGTTACAAAGTGCTGGTCATTACCTTTAAAGTCCTCTATGGTCGAGGGCCTGCCTACCTTAAGGACCGTCTCTCCCCATATGTGCCCCAGAGAGTGCTGAGATCAGGGGCAAAGTGTCAAGCATGCGGGTTCAGTGACGAGTCGAAGTTGATACAAAGACTACGTTTATTGATAGACCGATACTTTCTGTGTAACAGGTTCTTGAGCGTAATGCTGCCAATACATTGATACAATACTTTTAAGGCTTACTTCAAAAGGATTCCAAGGGATGGGGGTGCGGGGTAGCTCTCACACACAAACTATCATAAATGTCTACATTCTCATAGTGTTATCAGGACTCTGTCCTTTCTTTCCCCAGATGTACCGTACTCCCTACCAGGAATGTATGGGAAGGTGCTGATTACTTCTTCTCATGTTAGTTTCAGTTCTCACTACTTCTACTTTTAGGCAATAAAGCAAGACGGGGGAAGGGAAAGAATAACAAAGTTAACAAAGCTGGATCCTCACGATACTTCACAGACCAGGTTTAGGCAGGACCACCCTATAACAATCAATTATCAATGGAATTTCACCATGCTTGACAGAAAGAGCTGGTTGACAATCCCTGGGTCAAAGGAAGCCAAACTGAAGAGCACACCAAGAACGGGCCTATTCGATCGTAGCTCCACACTGGTGGAATCAACTACCGGATGAAGTGCGGGCCTTGCGGAGTCTTGACCAATTCCGTAGGGCCTGCAGGACGACTCTTTTTAAAATGGCCTTTGCTTAAATGTAGACTTAATGTAGACCTGCTGTAGACATAATCTACTATATCCAGCCACCAAACTCACTGAGGAAACTATCTGATATGTAGCCCTGCAAATGTTAATTTTAATTGCAAATGATGGTTCTAATTGTGATGGTTTTGTTTAATGAACGGTATTAGGGTTGCCAAGTCCAATTCAAGAAATATCGGGGGACTCTGGGGGTGGAGCCAGGAGACATTAGGGGTGGAGCCAAGATCAAGGCTGTGACAAGCCTAATTGAACTCCAAAGGGAGTTCCGGCCATCACATTTAAAGGGACGACACACCTTTTCAATTCCTTCCTTCCATAGAAAATAATGAAGGATAGGGACCACCTGGTCCAATCTTTTTGAAATTTGGGGGGTGTTTTGGGGAGAGGAACTAGATGCTATAAAATTTGGTGCCTCTACCCCCAAAAATCAGCCCCCCCCCAGAGCCCCAGATACCCGCGGATCAATTCTCCATGATTTTCTATGGGAATAAATCTCTCTAGGGAATAATAGAGTTCCCAGCAGACCTTTCCCTCCCCTCCCCCCCGCTTTCTGACAACCCTGAAGCGGGGGAGGGCCTCCAAACCGGGGGATCCCCTGCCCCCACCTGGGGATTGGCAACCCTAAACTGCATCGATGTTTTATATTGCAAACTGTAATTTTACATGTTGTGAGCCACCCTGAGCCTGCTTTCGTGGGGAGGGCGGGATATAAATAAAATATATTATTGTTATTATTATTACAACTGGTAGGGGTTGCCAGGTTGGGAAAACTCCTGGAGATTTGGGGATGGAGCCTGGGGAAGACAGGGCCCTCAGTGGGCTACAATGCCGAAGATTCCACCTTCCGAAGCAGCCATTTTCTCCAGAGAAATTGATCTCTGCAGCCTGGAGATAAGCTGTAATTCCAAGGGGTCAGCTGGTCAGTTTACCTCGAGAAAATGCGGCAAAAAAACACTGGAAGCAATAATACTCTCGCACTGAAAGCGTGGGCATGCGTTCTTATTTATTGCAAAATGAAAAAAGACAAAGGAACAAGTATTGTTTGGGGGAAAAAAAACCCCACAAAGTCACTGCATCAGTCTCTCACTGACCGTTGCCTCTTCAAAATGAACTGTAGACGTAGGTGGAGTCTCTTGGTGTTCTGTTCGTGATTTAGACGGCGAGAATAAGGAACGGCTTATTAAAGGAATCCTCACGGTTTCGCTTATCGAGTTCTTCTTCGGTCTTTTCTCCAGACGTTGCACAGATCAATGCATGCTCTCAACATCTGCTATCAGCCAATAGCAGATGTTGAGAGCATAAGAACATAAGAAAAGCCATGTTGGACCAGGCCAATGGCCCATCCAGACCAACACTCTGTGTCACACAGTGGCCAAAAAATTTAGATATATATATACACA
Organism: Heteronotia binoei; assembly: GCF_032191835.1. NCBI lineage: Eukaryota > Metazoa > Chordata > Lepidosauria > Squamata > Gekkonidae > Heteronotia > Heteronotia binoei. Next base: position 277,096,231 of record NC_083223.1, read on the forward strand.
CACAGACACTGTGGCTAATAGCCACTGATGGACCTCTGCTCCATATTTTTTATGTAACCCCCTCTTGAAGCTGGCTATGCTTGTAGCTGCCACCACCTCCTGTGGCAGTGAATTCCACGTTAATCACCCTTTGGGTGAAGAAGTACCTCTTTTTAGCCGTTCTAACCCGACTGCTCAGCAATTTCATTGAATGCCCACGAGTTCTTGTATTGTTTTATTTATTTATTTTATTTTATTTATTTGTAATTTGTATCCCGCCCTTCCCACCAGGTGGCTCAGGGCGGCTTACAGCATATAAAATCTAACATAAGAATATAAAAGTTTAAACATTGCATACCGTTCACATGATTAAAATTTAAACAATTCAGACAATTTACATAATTAAAATATTAAAACATGTGAGAAGGGGAGAAAAGGACTTCTTTCTTTACCTTCTCCATCCCATGCATAATCTTGTAAACCTCTATCATGTCACCCCGCAGTCGACGTTTCTCCAAGCTAAAGAGCCCCAAGCGTTTAACCTTTCTTCATAGGGAAAGTGTTCCAAATCTTTAATCATTCTAGTTGCCCTTTTCTGCATTTTTTCCAATGCTATAATATCCTTTTTGAGTTGCGGTGACCAGAATTGCACACAGTATTCAAATGAGACCACACCATCGATTTATACAGGGGCATTATGATACTGGCTGATTTGTTTTCAATTTCCTTCCTAATAATTCCCAGCATGGCGTTGGCCTTTTTTATTGCAATCGCACACTGTCTTGACATTTTCAGTGATTTATCTACCACGATCCCAAGATCTCTCTCTTCGTCAATCTCTGCCAGTTCACACCGCATCAACTTGTATTTGTAGCTGGGATTCTTGGCCCCAATGTGCATTACTTTGCACTTGGCCACATTGAACCGCATCTGCCACGTTGATGCGCACTCACCCAGCCTCAACAGATCCCTTTGGAGTTCCTCACAATCCTCTCTGGTTCTCACCACCCTGAACAATTTAGTGTCACCTGCAAACTTGGCCACTTCACTGCTTACTCTCAACTCCAAATCATTTATGAAGAGTTCCTGGCTCAACATTAGGGAGAACTTCCTGCCAATTAGAGCTGTCCCTCAGTGGAACAGGCTTCCTTGGGAGGTGTGGGCTCTCCTTCCTTGGAGGTTTTTAAACCGAGGTTAGATGGCCACCTGACTGCAAAACTGATCTTGTGAATGTAGAGGGAGGCGTTTTTGAGTTTCCTGCATTGTGCAGAGGGTTGGACTAGATGATCCTGGAGGTCCCTTACAACTATGATTCCAGGCGACCTTAGGTCAGTCACAGCATGGGAAAAGAGTTGGGAGTGAGCACTGCAGAAGACGGCTGGATTCCCCGGCATGGAAGAGGTCTCCTGCCCCCAAAAGCTTCATGAATATATATTTCTTTCAAACATGTATGCCCCACCCTTGTAGTTGACAAACCAATGGCAACAACCGTCACTAGGAATTGCAGTTGCTTACAAAACAAGTTAGGTAAACCTAATTAAACATGACAACTGCAATCCAGTTTTGCCTGCAGCAGATTTCTGGTAGCAAAACAACATCCTGCCCTATACAAGCAAAAACCCACCGGAAGTTCCTTGAAAGAATCTGGCTTATAGTAGCGTTAGGGTCGGATGTCCTGTTCCATTCAGACTGCTCCTGGGAACTGGGGTCACAACAGGAGAAGGTCTAACCCAGGGGTAGGGAACGGTGGCTCTCCAGATGTTTTTTTGCCTACAACTCCCATCAGCCCCCAGCCATTGGCCATGCTGACTGGGGCTGATGGGAGTTGTAGGCGAAAAACATCTGGAGAGCCACTGTTCCCTGCCCCTGGTCTAACCTTTCCTGGAGGGAGAGAGAGAGAACATAAGAGAAGCCATGTTGGATCAGGCAATGGCCCATTCAGTCCAACACTCTGCGTCACACAGTGGCCATAAAAAAACCAAGTGCCATCAGGAGGTCCATCGGTGGGGAAAGAAAGAAAGAAAGAAAGAAAGAAAGAAAGAAAGAAAGAAAGAAGAAAGAAAGAAAGAAAGAAGAAAGAAAGAAAGAAAGAAAGAAAGAAAGAAAGAAAGAAAGAAAGAAAAGAAAGAAAGAAAGAGGGAGGGAGGGAGGGAGGGAGGGAGGGAGGGAGGAAGGAAGGAAGGAAGGAAGGAAGGAAGGAAGGAAGGAAGGAAGGAAGGAAGGAAGGAAGGAAGGAAGGAAGGAAGGAAGGAAGGAAGGAAGGAAGGAAGGAAGGAAGGAAGGACATGGAAAAAGACTGACACAGAGAGAGAGAGAGAGAATGGCAATAGGGTAAAGTTGCAGTTTATGCACGGGATAGAGAAGGTAGAGAAAGAAGTCCTTTTCTCCCTTTCTCACAATACGAGAACTCGTTGGACATTCAATGAAATTGCTGAGCAGTCAGGTTAGAATAGATAAAAGTCCTTGATTACCCAAAGGGTGATCAACATGTGAAATTCAGTGCCACAGGAGGTGGCGGCAGCTACAAGAATAGCCAGTTTCAAGAGGGGACTGGATAAGCATATGGAGCAGAGGTCCATCAGTGGCTCTTAGCCACAGCATATTGTTGGAACTCTCTGAGGCAAGTGATGCTCTGTATTCTTGGTGCTTGTGGGGGGCAACAGTGGGAGGGCTTCTAGTGTCCTGGCCCCACTGGTGGACCTCCTGATGGCACCTAGGCTGTTTTTGGCCACCGTGTGACACAAAGTGTTGGACTGAATGGGCCGGTGGCCTGATCCAACATGGCTTCTCTTATGTTCTTATGTGACACAGAGTGTTGGACTGAAGGGGCCATTGGCCTGATCCAACATGGCTTCTCTTATGTTCTTACGTGACACAGAGTGTTGGACTGGATGGGCCATTGGCCTGATCTAACATGGCTTCTCTAATGTTCTTATGTGACACAGAGTGTTGGACTGGAGGGGCCATTGGCCTGATCCAACAGGGCTTCTCTTCTGTTCTTATGTGACACAGAGTGTTGGACTGGATGGGCCATTGGCCTGATCCAACATGGCTTCCTCTTATGTTCTTATGTGTGACACAGAGTGTTGGACTGGATGGGTTAGTGGCCTGATCCAACATGGTTTCTCTTATGTTCTTATGGGTAGTGCTATGGAGTCCACCCTCCAAAGCTGCCATTTTCTGCAGAGGAGCTGCATACTTTGGAAATGAACCCTAATTTTAGCGGATCCCCAGGTCCTACCTGGAGGCTGGCATCTCTAATTGACAGACAGACCCATCTCCTGGGGCAGCTAGCACACTGGTTCTGGGAAAGAGTAAATGACTCCCAGAAAAGACGAAGTGTCTAGGATTCCTAGACCAGACCTCTCTGTGTCTCTGTCTGTCTGTCTGTCTCTGTCTCTGTCATCCAAGGATGCCCTGCCACCTGGAGACTGGCATCTCTACCAAAGATATCTACTGGCCCTCTTCTTGTGTTTTCTGTTTTAATTTAATTATCTTCAGTTTTAAAATGTTGGTTTGGATTAATTAATTGTTTCCATTTTTTTTTGTTCTGCTTCTTTCTTTCTTTCTTTCTTTCTTTCTTTCTTTCTTTCTTTCTTTCTTTCTTTCTTTCTTTCTTTCTTTCTTTCTTTCTCTCTTTCTCTCTTTCTCTCTTTCTCCTCTTTTCTCTTTCTCTCTTTCTTTTTCTTTCTTTTTTTGTGCACCGCTCGGGGATCCCGATGGGGTGTGTGGAAAGGGAGCTTTCAAGTGCATTAACTAAATCTCGGGGGAGGTCTTAGAAGACCTACTTCCCATGTTCTCAAAGCACTGACCCTCTGTCAAGCATGGTAAAATTCCATTGGTAATTGATTGTTTTAAGGTCCTCCATAAAGCTGGCCTGTGAAACATCATGGAGGACCAAGGTCTGTTAACTCTGTTATTCTTTCCCCCCCTCCCCGTTTTCATTTTATTGCTTGCAAAGTAGAAATAGAGAGAAACGAAACTAACTTGAGAAAGAGTATCAGTACCTTCCCATACATTCCTGTTAGGGAGTGTGACACATCTGGGGAAAGCAAGGATAGAGTCCTGATAGCGCCATGAGAATGTAGACATTTATGATAGTTTATGTGTGAGAGCGCATTCCTCGCCCCCACCTTTTGGAATCCTTTGAAGTAAGCCTTAAAAGTATTGTATCAATGTATCTTTAGCATCACTCTCAAGAATCTATTACACTGAAAGTATCGGTCTATCAATAAACGTAGTTTTGTATCAAATTCGACTCGTCATTGAAATCGCATGCTTGACACCCTCTACCATTCCAAGAAGAAGACCGCAGATTTATACCCCGCCCTTCTCTCTGAAACAGAGTCTCAGAGCAGCTTTCAATCTCCTTTATCTCCTTCCCCCACAACAGACACCCTGTGGGGTGAGTGGGGCTGAGAGAGCTCTCACAGAAGCTGCCCTTTCAAAGACAACTCTGCAAGAGCTATGGCTGACCCAAGGCCATGCTAGCAGGTGCAAGTGGAGGAGCGGGGAATCAACCTGGTTCTCCCAGATAAGAGTCTGCACACTTAACCACTACAACAAACTGGCTGTCTTTTGAAAGCAGGGAGGAGATAGACGGGAGAAGGATGAGGGAGGGAGAGGTGGAAAAAAAAACAACTTTAATGTTAAATGTGATGAAGAAGAAGATGATGATGATATTGGATTTATATCCTGCCCTATATTCTGAATCTCAGAGTCTCAGAGCGGTCACAATCTCCTTTACCTTCCACCCCCCTCAACAGTCACCTTGTGAGGTAGGTGGGGCTGAGAGAGCTCTTACAGCAGCTGCCCTTTCAAGGACAACCTCTGCCAGAGCTATGGCTGACCCCAGGCCGCTCCAGCAGCTGCAAGTGGAGGAGTGGGGAATCAAACCCGGTTCTCCCAGATAAGAGTCCGCACACTTAACCACTACACCAAACTGGCTCTCGTGGGTAACTGAGAGAGCCCCAGCCCAGGGGCCAGGCTAGTCCAATCTCAGCAGTCTCAGAAGGTTAGCAGGGTCAGCCCCAGTCAGTATTTGGATGGGAGACCACCAAGGAAGTCCAGGGTTGCTCTGCAGAGGCAGGCAATGGCCAACCACCTCTGTTGGTCTCTTGCTTTGACATGAATGACCCAGGCTAGGCTGATGTCATCAGATCTTGGAAACTAACCAGGGTTGGTCTTGGTTGGTATTTGGATGGGAGACCACCAAGAAAGTCCAGGGTTGCTATACAGAGGCAGGCAATGGCCAACCACCTCTGTTGGTCTCTTGCCTCGACGTGGATGGCCCAGGCTAGCCTGATCTCATCAGATCTTGGAAACAAACCAGGGTTGGTCCTGGTTGGTATTTGGATGGGAGACCACCACGGAAGTCCAGGGTTGCTACGCAGAGGCAGGCAATGGCCAACCACCTCTGTTGGTCTCTTGCCTCGACATGGATGGCCCAGGCTAGCCTGATCTCATCAGATCTTGGAAACAAAACCAGGGTTGGTCCTGGTTGGTATTTGGATGGGAGACCACCAAGGAAGTCCAAGGTTGCTCTGCAGAGGCAGGCAATGGCCAGCCGCCTCTGACCCTCACTTGCCTGGAGCTACATGGGTCAGGCTAGCCTGGTGAGCCGTTGCCTGCTCTCTTCCAAGATAAAGATTCAAGATGGCGTCCTATCCATTTGCTGTCCCATTTCTGGACTACCTGGACATTTTCTGGAAAAGGGGAGAGGAGAGTTACCACAGGGGTGGGAGAGGAGGGTGCCAGCCAGTAAAAACCACAGCTGCCCTCAATTGAAAGCTTAAAAACCTTACGGGGCTTGCTTCTAAAAACTAACAAAACCTTTGCTCCGAAAACCTTCCAGGGTTACCAAAAACTGGCTGCAACTCGATGGTCTATCCCAACAACAGCGATGGCCTGCCAAGTTCTCACAGGGCGCAGGGGATCACCTGGTTTGGGGGGCCTCAACCTGCCATCACAGATCAGGCTGTCAGGGGGATCCCACCCCCAGGGGGCCCCATCGTCACACAACATGCCCAGCGTGATGACATTACCCGGAAGTGAGTGTCGTGCTGGGGATGCTCTAGGATTTGTGGTCAAAACTCTATTGTACCATAGGGTTTTTACTGCAAATCCTAGAGCGTCGTGCCAGGTAGTCCCCTGCAGCAGCGGCAGAGGGACTTGGCAACCCTACAACAGCGAGAGAAACACACAGAAGCTGCCTTATGCTGAATCAAGTCATTGGTTCATCGAGGTTGTTATTGACTTCTCAGACTGGCAGCCGCTCTCCAGAGTCTCAGGCTGAGGTCTCTCACAACACCTAAGACCTCATTCCCTTAATTGGAGACCCTGGGGATTGAACCTGGGGCCTTCTGCAACACCAAGCAGATGTTCTACCACTAAGCCACAGTCCTTCTCTGAGACCTTGGACTTTTGTGCCTTGCTTCATGAGCTTCATAGACTGGTCACTGTGGAAAAGGAGGACAAGATGGCGTCCTATCAATTTGCTGTCCCATTTCTGGACTACCTGGACATTTTCTGGAAAAGGGGAGAGGAGAGTTACAACAGAATATACAGGGTGGGAGAGGAGGGTGCCAGCCAGTAAAAACCCACAGCTGCCCTCAATTGAAAGCTTAAAAACCTTACAGGGCTTGCTTCTAAAAACTAACAAAACCTTTGCTTCAAAAACCTTCCAGGGTTACCAAAAACTGGCTGGAACTAATCGGTCTAATCCATTGTGGCTATTTCTTCTGTTGTTGGGTGATTTATGCGCTTCAAATGTGCAGCACACACACTATGGTGATGTTGATGGATTCTGCTTAATAAATATTTTAATCTGTAAGAATGTATCTCTTTGCAAGCTTGAGTCAACCCGATGCCTTCAGGCCAAAATGTCTTCCTTCCACTCTGAGGCGTTTGTTGACTCTCCAAACAATGTAAATTAAAGCCCATTTAGACTTCTGCATTGAGTCAGCTTCCGGGAGCCTAACTAAAAATAGCTTTACAAAAATGCAGCTGTGATTACCCTGAAATTAATCATGGGTTTAAGGCTTCTTAAGGTTTGTTAATCATAGGGCAGAGACGCCCTCCCACCCTCGCTCACAAATCTCCCATGATTCAAAAGAACATAAGAGAAGCCATGTTGGGACAGGCCAATGGCCGATTCAGTCCAACACTCTGTGTCTCATAAGAGAAGCCATGTTGGATCAGGCCAATGGCCCCTCCAGTCCAACACTCTGTGTCTCATAAGAACATAAGAGAAGCCATGTTGGATCAGGCCAATGGCCCATCCAGTCCAACACTCTGTGTCTCATAAGAACATAAGAGAAGTCATGTTGGATCAGGCCAATGGCCCAATCCAGTCCAACACTCTGTGTCTCATAAGAACATAAGAGAAGTCATGTTGGATCAGGCCAATGGCCCCTCCAGTCCAACACTCTGTGTCACATAAGAGAAGCCATGTTGGATCAGGCCAGTGGCCCATCCAGTCCAACACACTGAGTCACATAAGAAACATAAGAGAAGCCATGTTGAATCAGGCCAATGGCCCACCCAGTCCAACACTCTGCGTCACACAGTGGCCAAAACCCAGGGACCATCAGGAGGCCCACCATTGGAGCCAGAACTCTAGAAACCATCCTGCTGTTGTCCCCAAGCACTGAAAAGACAGAACATCACTGTCCCAGGCCGGGCAGTGTTCCACTTATAATGTGTTTCTAAAAGCCCCTGATGGACCTCTGCTCCATATATTTATCCAATCCCCTCCTGAAGCTGGCTGTGTTTGTAGCCGCCGCCTCCTGTGGCAGTGAATTCCACGTGTTAATCACCCTTTGGGTGAAGAAGGACTTCCTTCTACCTGTTATAAGTCTCCTGCTCATAATTTTCATGGAGAACCCATGAAATTAATATAATGCCTCCGTATAAATTGACGGTGTGGCCTCATTTGGAATACTGTGTACAATTCCGGTCACCGCACTTCAACAAAGATATTATAGCATTGGAAAAGGTACAGAAAAGGGCAAGCAGAATGATTGGAGAGTTGGAACACTTTCCCTATGAAGAAAGCGCTTGGGGGTCTTCAGCTTGGCGAAACAACAACTGAGGGGTGACATGATTGAGGTTGACAAGATTATGCATGGGATAAAGAAAGTAGAGAAAGAAGTCCTTTTCTCCCTTTCTCACAATACAGGAACTGATAAAAAGGAAGTCTTTCTTCATCCAAAGGGTGATTAACACATTGAATTCACTGCCACAGAAGATGGTGGCAGCTACAAGCATGGACAGACATATGGAGCCAATGGCTCATCCAGTTCAACACTGTGTCAAACAGTGGCCAAAACCCAGGGACCATCAGGAGATCCACCAGTGGGGCCAGGACATTAGAAGCCCTCTCAATGTATCCCTTCCAAGCACCAAGAATACAGAGCATCACTGCCCCAGACAGAGAATTCCTCTATGTTGTTGTTCAGTCGCACAGTCGAGTCCGACTCTTTGCGACCCCATGGACAAAGTCACGCCAGGCCCTCCTGTCTTCCACCATCCTCCGAAGTCTGCTCAAATTCGTGTTTGTTACATCAGGAACGCTGTCCAGCCATCTCATCTTTTGCCGTCCCCTTCTTCTTTTGCCTTCTTTCTTTCCCAGCATCGGGGTCTTCTCCAGGGAGTGCTCCCTTCTCATTTGGTGGCCAATACTGGAACTTCAGCTTCAGCATCTGACCTTCCAGGGAACAGTCAGGGTTGATTTCCCTGAGGACTGACTGATTTGATCTTCTTGCAGTCCAAGGGACTCTCAAGAGCCTTCTCAAGCACCACATCTCCAAAAGCATCTAGTCTTCTGCGCTCGGCCTTCCTTATCGTTCCATCTATACCTTGTGGCTAATAGCAACTGGCGGACCTCTGCTCCATATGTTTATATGTTTCCACCCGGCAATCAGTTCAAATCTAGAATTGTCACGGATTTCATTTCCCGATTGCCTGAACTAACAGAGGAAAGGAGATAAGCAGAGAGATTCAGCCATTTCAAAGGCAGGGATTCTATTTTTAAAAAAAACATTAACACCATTCGTTTTCCGGAAGCACCGGTTGGTCCGGCAGACCCATCCATATTTCTGCCTGTCAGCTGAGAACACCCTGTCATTTCCATTTCAGTCAGGGTTTTGATTTACTGCCTCTGTCTCCTTTATTGCCTTGCAGGCTAAGTCAGCAAAGGGTCCAAAACTGGCTCAAGAAATTCAGTTCCTTCTCATTCGCATCTCAAAGAGAGCCCAAATCAGGGTTCATTTTATAGCAGGAACTTATTTACATATTTGCCCACACACACCCAGATGTAGCCAATCCTCCAAGAGCTTACAGAGCCCTTCGTACAGGGCCTACTGTAAGCTCCAGGAGGATTGGCTACATCGGGGGGTGACCTAATATGCAAAGGACTTCCTGCTACAAAAATAGCCCTGGCCAAACTACACGTTACGTGTTGTGTCAAGCTAAGCTCAGGTCCCACTTGCTTTCCACACTTGGGGGAGAAGAAGAAGAAGAAGACTGCAGATTTATACTCCACCCTTCTCTCCTAATCAGAGACTCAGAGCAACTTACAATCTCCTGTATCTTCTCCCCCCACAACAGACACCCTGTGAGGTGGGTTTGGCTGAGAGGGCTCTCACAGCAGCTGCCCTTTCAAGGACAACTCCTGCAAGAGTTATGGCTGACCCAAGGCCATTCCAGCAGGGGCAAGTGGAGGAGTGGGGAATCAAACCCGGTTCTCCCAGATAAGAGTCTGCACACTTAACCACGACACCAAACTGGCTCTCCCAGAAGCTGCCCTTTCAAGGACAACTCCTGCGGTAGCTATGGCTGACCCGAGGCCATTCCAGCAGCAGCAAGTGGAGGAGTGGGGAATCAAACCCGGTTCTCCCAGATAAGAGTCTGCACACTTCACCACTACATCAAACTGGCTCTCTTGGAATTGCCCGTGCACAGAATACTCCCTTCATTGCTTAGAGAAATGAATCAATGATGACTTTGTGTGCCTTAAAGCTTAAAATCTGTGCATGTCATGAATTCCTGGTCTCTGCCTGAATTCTACTTGTGGTGTACGCGATCCATTGCATTGAAGTTGGGTAGCTAATTCTGGCCGGGCTCATTGGAGCCTCTAGGACTAAACTTGGGGACATTGTAATAATGGAAGCAGGATTCTACTCTCCACCTTCCTGAGCCAATAGCAGCCGCCTGCTGGTTCAAACGGTCCAATGACGTTCTAGCGCGGGAACCTGATTTGTATATAGTTGGCCCCTTGACCCAGTTCTCCAGTCTTAGTTTAGCCTTTACAATGCTGCAATCACTAATAAAGAGCTGCAATCACTCTACTATAAGTGGACTCTTATCTGGGCGAACTGGGTTTGATTCCCCACTCCTCCACTTGCAGCTGCTGGAGTGGTCTTGGGTCAGAGAAGAGTCTACGCACTTAACCACTACACCAAACCGCTTCTCTTTAGGAGCATTAGATCCTTCTAAACCCGCTGAGTTTAATGGTTTTAGAAGAGTGTAACTCATTTTAGGATTGCGCTGGCAAAGGTTGTCCTTGAAAGGGCAGCTTCTGGGAGAGCTCTCTCAGCCCCACCCACCTCACAGGGTGACTGTTGCGGGGAGAGAAGATATAGGAGATTGTGAGAGCCCTCTCAGCCCCACCCACCTCACAGGGTGTCTGTTGCGGGGGGAGAAGATATAGGAGATTGTGAGAGCCCTCTCAGCCCCACCCACCTCACAGGATGACTGTTGTGGGGGGAGAAGATATAGGAGATTGTGAGAGCCCTCTCAGCCCCACCCACCTCACAGGGTGTCTGTTGCGGGGGGAGAAGATATAGGAGATTGTGAGAGCCCTCTCAGCCCCACCCACCTCACAGGGTGACTGTTGTGGGGAGAGAAGATATAGGAGTTTGTGAGAGCCCTCTCAGCCCCACCCACCTCACAGTGTGACTGTTGTGGGGGGAGAAGATATAGGAGATTGTGAAAGCCCTCTCAGCCCCACCCACCTCACAGGGTGACTGAAGAAGAAGATATTGGATTTATATCCCGCCCTCCACTTTGAAGAGTCTCAGAGTGGCTCACAATCTCCTTTACCTTCCTCCCCCACAACAGACACCCTGTGAGGTGGGTGGGGCTGGAGAGGGCTCTCACAGCAGCTGCCCTTTCAAGGACAACCTCTGCCAGAGCTATGGCTGACCCAAGGCCATTCCAGCAGGTGCAAGTGGAGGAGCGGGGAATCAAACTCGGTTCTCCCAGATAAGAGTCCGCACACTTAACCACTACACCAAACTGGCTTTCCTGTTGTGGGGGGAGAAGACATAGGAGATTGTAAGCCGCTCTGAGTCTCTGATTCAGAGAGAAGGGCGTATAGATCCGCAATTCTTCTTCTTTTTGAAACGTATAAGATTGTATTCTTTATAGCAGGGCTGGCCAGCGGTAGTTCTCCAGATGTTTTTGCCTACAACTCCCATCAGCCCCAGCCATCAGCCATGCCGGCTGGGGCTGATGGGAGTTGTAGGCAAAAAACATCTGGAGAGCTACCGTTGGCCAGCCCTGCTTTATAGTTACATATTTTTCACGGTTCACTGATGAAGGTTATCAGAACAAGACTCGTACCCGGGATTCCTTGCGTGAACCGAAATGCAAACTGTACATTTGGGGAGAATTGCCCCTCCAGCACGGCTGGTGCGTGGGAATAGGTCAAGTAGGCAGCCGTCTAGAGTGCCACCTGACCTAGGGTGCGCTGCTAGGCGCCCCCTCCCCCTACGCGCAGCTTGTGTGCTCCTTGGAGCCTGCCTTCCCCAATGGAAAGCAGACTCCACAGAGCGCAGACACTGCACAGCCGGTTTTGCATTCCTGGCTCTGTAATTGATTTACTTCATTTAATGCGAAAGTGGATGGCACCTACACAGTGCACTCCTCAGAGCCCGACATGGATAAATTAAACCTATTGCAAAAGCTGAAGAAGAGCCGATTACAGTTTCTCAACACTGGCTCCAGTTGAAGTTGTCTGCTGCCACAGTGGCTCAGTGGTAGAGCATCTGCTCGGGAAGCAGAAGGTCCCAGGTTCAGTCCCTGGCATCTCCAAAAAAAGGGTCCAGGCAAGTAGGCGTGAAAAGCCTCCGCTTGAGACCCTGGAGAGCCACTGCTGGTCAGGGGAGGGATGGTGGCTCAGTGGCAGAGCATCTGCTTGGGAAGCAGAAGGTCCCAGGTTCAATCCCTGGCATCTCCAGCTAAAAAGGGTCCAGGCAAGTAGGCGTGAAAAACCTCAGCTTGAGACCCTGGAGAGCCGCTGCCAGTTAGGGGAAGGATGGTGGCTCAGTGGTAGAGCATCTGCTTGGTCAGCAGAAGGTCCCAGGTTCAATCCCTGGCATCTCCAACTAAAAAGGGTCCAGGCAAGTCGGCGTGAAAAACCTCCGCTTGAGACCCTGGAGAGCCGCTGCCGGTCTGAGAAGACAAGACTGACTTTGATGGACCGAGGGTCTGATTCAGTAGAAGGCAGCTTCAGATGCTCATATATGTCCTTCCTACTCTACTTCAACAGAGCTATAACTCAGTGCTCAGCTCGCCTAGGCCAGGGGTGGCCAACGGCAGTTCTCCAGATGTATTTTGCCTCCACCTCCCATCAGCCCCAGCCATTGGCCATGCTGGCTGGGGCTGATGGGAGTTGTAGGCAAAAAACATCTGGAGAACTGCCGTCAGCCACCCCTGGCCTAGGGCACCAAAAACCCTAGCACCAGCCCTCCGGAATCCTTGTCTCAATTCTTCTGACATATGCCAATTAAGAAGGCTACGCTTTCTTGTGACTTTTCATTGTATGCACTTTGACGACATTGGGTTTATATTCCACCCTCCACTCTGATTCTCAGAGTCTCAGAGCAACTCACAATCTCCTTTCTCTTCCTGCCCCGCAACAGACACCCTGTAAGGTGAGTGGGACTGAGAGAACTCTGGCAGAAGCTGCCCTTTCAAGTACAACTCCTATGAGAGCTATGGCTGACCCAAGGCCATTGCAGCAGCTGCAAGTGGAGAAGTGGAGAATCAAACCCGGTTCTCCCAGGTAAGAGTCCATCCACTTCACCACTACACCAAACTGGCTCTCTTTGACTTGTGGATTAATGTAGCGTGTAGCATAGGCGTTATAACTGCACACATCACATAGAGTTGGATTTTGAGTAGCTATGTCTTTTGCATATACTACTGTATGCATTTTCTGTAATTTTTTAATATATGGATTGTATTATTGAGTGCTATTAAGGTGATTTTTACTTTGAGTTTGTACAGGGGAAAAATGCAACAGACGACAACTCTAGAGGAGACCTCGTTTCTCAAGTGTTAGCTTCTGTTCAGATAACCCCGTTGAGATTCTGTCTCTCCCTTGAGAGAAAGAAATGGTTGGGTCCTGGTTTTTTCATCCATTTGATTAAAATCAGTGCATGGTTCCCTGTTATTCTGGCACTGGAACACTTTCCCTATGAAGAAAGGTTGAAACGCTTGGGGCTCTTTAGCTTGGAGAAACGTCAACTGCGGGGTGACATGAGAGAGGTTTACAAGATCATGCATGGGATGGAGAAAGCAGAGAAAGAAGTACTTTTTTCCCTTTCTCACAATACAAGAACTTGTGGGCATTCGATGAAATTGCTGAGCAGTAGGGTTAAAACGGATAAAAGGAAGTCCTTCTTCACCTAAGGGTGATTAACATGTGGAATTCACTGCCACAGGAGGTGGTGGCGGCTGCAAGCATAGCCAGCTTCAAGAGGGGGTTAGATAAAAATATGGAGCAGAGGTCCATCAGTGGCTATTAGCCACAGTGTGTGTGTGTGTGTGTGTGTGTGTGTGTGTGTGTGTGTATATATATATATATATATATATATATATATATATATATATATATATATATATAGGCCACTGTGTGACACAGAGTGTTGGACTGGATGAGCCATTGGCCTGATCCAGCATGGCTTCCCTTATGTTCTTATGTTACATTCACCGAGGGCTTTAAAATAATGGGGAGCTTGTGCAAAAATCACTTTACAGGGATGTAAAGAAGAGGCCTCAACAGCAACGAAACACAGGAAAATCAAACCGAATGACTACATATGAACACGAAATCATTTTCCTTGGCTTTCCCATCCTTTTTCAGGACTCTTCCTGAAGCAAACCAGCAGAGACCTCTAGTGCCTGCTCAAAGAATTGCAGACCAAACTCTCATTATGTGGGCAGCCATGTTGCTCTGAAGCAATAGGACAACGTTGGAGTCCAGACAAGCCACCAGCTGGTTTGGTGAAATGGTTTAAAGACAGAAATGCCACCTCCAAGCCTGCCAAAAGGGCAGTGGGGCTGTTGAAAGCCACACAATATGTGCGAAAGAGTCACATGTGTCTCCTGAGCCAGAGTTTGGCCACCCCCCTGGGGCTAAGGGTTAAGCCAAAAGATCTTTAAGGTCTAGAAGGAGAGAGGGAAAGCACCATATTAATGTTCTGGGATGGAATTCCAGTCAGTTTTGTTTGTTGTTCAGTCACACAGCCGTGTCAGACTCTTTGCGACCCCATGGACCAAGTCACGCCAGGCCCTCCAGTCTTCCACCATCCTCTGAAGTCCACCATCCTATTTGCCACCATCCGGAGAGCCAGTTTGGTGTAGTGGCTAAGTGCGCGGACTCTTATCTGGGAGAACCGGGTTTGATTCCCCACTCCTCCACTTGCACCTGCTGGAATGGCCTTGGGTCAGCCGTAGCTATGGCAGAGGTTGTCCTTGAGAGGGCAGCTGCTGGGAGAGCCCTCTCCAGCCCCACCCGCCTCACAGGGTGTCTGTTGTGGGGGAGGAAGATAACGGAGATTGTGAGCCGCTCTGAGACTCTTCGGACTGGAGGGCGGGATATAAATCCAATATCTTCATCTACCTCACCGGGTGTCTGTTGTGGGGGAGGGAGGGGAAGGAGATTGTGAGCCGCTCTGAGACTCTTCGGAGTGGAGGGCGGGATATAAATCCAATATCTTCATCTACCTCACAGGGTGTCTGTTGTGAGGGAGGAAGGGAAAGGAGATTGTGAGCCGCTCTGAGACTCTTGAGATTCGGAGTGGAGGGCGGGATATAAATCCAATATCTTCATCTACCTCGCAGGGTGTCTGTGTGGGGGAGGAAGGGAAAGGAGATTGTGAGGCGCTCTGAGACTCTTTGGAGTGGAGGGCAGGATATAAATCCAATATCTTCATCTCCCTTCAGGGTGTCTGTTGTGGAGGAGGAAGGTAAAGGAGATTGTGAGCCGCTCTGAGCCTCTTCGGAGTGGAGGGCGGGATATAAATCCAATATCTTCATCTACCTCACAGGGTGTCTGTTGTGGGGGAGGAAGGGAAAGGAGATTGCGAGCCGCTCTGAGACTCTTCGGAGTGCAAGGCGGGATATAAATCCAATATCTTATTATTATTATTATTATTATTATTATTATTATTATTATTCCGTATTCTTAATACTTTTACAATGGCTTACTCCTTCTGGTGTAGAAGCCATAGGGTTATATGTCCTCCTCTGTGAAATGGGCATGTGTTTAAAAAGAAACCCAGACTACTACTCTAGCTTTACTGTACTGCACAGGCCCTGTTCAATACAACGAAGCCAGAGTAGTCAGTAGGCTTGTCAATCCCCAGGTCCCAGCAGGGGTTCTTCCGCTTTCCCAGGCTCCTTCCCGCCACCAGTCAGCTGGCCAGTGGAGGGAAGCTCCGCCCCCACAGCCACCATGTGACTTTCCACCTCCGGAGGCTTCAGTCTCCGATTGAAAGGCTTCCTCTTGGGATGGGGTGTCTGTGTTACTTTGAAGAAGTTGGCAAAACTCGTGAGTAGAGAGGCCAATCCCTCACTTCAGAGTCGCCAGAAACGGCGGGGGGTGGGGGGAGAGGGAAGGAAATGTCTACTGGGCACTTTATTATTCCCTATGTGAGATTGATACTCATAGGATATAATGGAGAATTGATCTAGAGGTGTCGGGGGCTCTGGGGGGGGGGGTTGTTTTTTGAGGTAGAGGCACCACATTTTCAGTATAGCATCTACTGCCTCTCCCCAAAATACCCCCCAAGTTTCAAAACAATTGGACTAGGGGGTTCAATTCTATGAGCCCCCAAAGTCTCTTTATGATGCTACCACAGCAATTTCTTCAGGTAAGAGGATCGGGAGCAAGCATCCCAAACAAGTATTCCAGTGCTCCGATTGACGAATTCTTGAATTCAATGCAGCTTGGCAGTAATATCCAGCAATGAGGCTGTACTGGACAGCCAGTTTGATGTAGTGGTTAAGTGTGCAAATTCTTATCTGGGAGAACCGGGTTTGATTCCCCACTCCTCCACTTGCACCTGCTGGAATGGCCTTGGGTCAGCCATAGCTCTCGCAGGAGTTGTCCTTGAAAGGGCAGCTTCTGGGAGAGCCAGTTTGGTGTAGTGGTTATTGTTTTCTGTGGCCCCAGAATGTCAGACCAAAACCAACAGGTTGAAATTAAATCAGAAGCGTTTCCGGCTAAATATTAGGAAGAAATTCCAGACCGTTAGACCGGTTCCTCAGTGGAACAGGTTTCCTCGGGAGGTGGTGGGCTCTCCTCCCTTGGAGGTTTTTAAACAGAGGTTCGATGGCCATCTGACAGCAATGAGGATCCTGTGAATTTAGGGGGAGGTATTTGTGAGTTTCCTGCCTTGTGCAGGGGGTGGACTAGATGACCCTGGAGGTCCCTTCCAACTCTATGATTCTATAAAGGTGTGAACTGACCAAGGCCACTCCGTTCAGCAAAGTCATTAGAATATAAGAGAACACAAGAGAAGCCATTTTGGATCAGGCTAATGGCCCATCCAGTCCAACACTCTGTGTCACACAGTGATCAGAAAAACCAGGGACCATCAGGAGGTCCACCAGTGGGGTCAGGACACTAGAAGCCCCTCCAAGCGCCAAGAATACAGAGCATCACTGCCCCGGACAAGGAGTTCCAACAATATGCTGTGGCTAATAGCCACTGATGGACCTCTGCTCCATAGGTTCATCCAATCCCCTCTTAAAGCTGTCTATGCTTGTAGCTGCCACCTTGTAATCCAGGGGTGGCCAAACGTGCTTAACATAGGAAAAGGAAAAGGAAAGGTCCCCTGTGCAAGCACCAGTCGTTTCCGACTCTGGGGTGATGTTGCTCTCACAACGTTTTCACGGCAGGCTTTTTACGCTTTCCCCTCAGCAAGCTGGGTACTTATTTTACCGACCTCGGAAGGATGGAAAGCTGAGTCAACCTCGAGCCGGCTATCTGAAAACCCAGCTACCACCGGGGATCGAACTCAGGTCGTGAGCAGAGCTTAGGACTGCAGTACTGCAGCTTTAACACTGCGCCATGGGGCTGTTAACATAAGAGCCACATCAAGTAAACGTCAGACGTTTGAGAGCCGCAAGACATGAACATCAGCTGTTTGAGAGCCGCGAGACATGTACGTCGAATGTTTGAGAGCTGCAAAGAAGGAAAGGTGGAAAGAAAGGTGAAAAGAAAACAAATAGATGGGGGGAAGGAAGAAGTGGAAAGAAAGCAACTTTAACTACAAATGCATTCTCCAAGCTGCCAGGTGACCTGGCTTGGAGAAGCAATTTAAAGAGACAAATGCAAGCCGGCCAACGGGGCGGTGGGGGCTTTGAGAGCTACACAATATCTGTGAAAGGGCCACACGTGGCTCCCAAGCCACAGTTTGGCCATCCCTGTCGTGGTCCATCGTTGCTATGCACATGCGCATCATTCAGAAATAAAGCCTGATTGGATTTACATCAAAGAGGTGAAATTGATGATAGCTGCGCAGAACCCGACACCCTGTGGAGATCTTCCTCTCTTAGTCAACTCCATTTCATGCTGGCATACAAAATTCTTCCCGCCCGGGCCTCGGATTCAGTGGGAGCTCACAGAAGCGTAGCTCCTGAACCTTTCTGAGAGTTCCACCTCCTGCTTCTGAGAGTTCCACCTCCTTGTCCATAGAACAGTAGGTGCAGCTGCATAGCGATCCCTGGATGAGCTGCACCACCTCTCTCTCTCTCTCTCTCAGCTTGACTTCACGAATGAAGATTTAAGAAGGGTGCAATAGTCCACGTCTGCTGCAGGCTCACTGGTGGCTGACAAGACCAATGCGGGACAGGCAGATCCAGCCACAGTGGCTGCAGGGAAAAGTCTGATTTGGGGTTGGTGCTGTGGCAGTGCGATAGCTGCACCACCTATTTTTCTACAAAATGGCCGCCGCTTCCGTCAGAAGTCACAGCCGTCAAAGCACGCTTTCTTCCTGACCAGCATGTAACCAAGCATTATTTGCAAAGTCATGAGTTGACAGGTATGGGTGTATTAAAAATGGCACTCTTACGGGGAGTAGAACTAATTGGGGTGAGGTGTTAGCAATGTCAGGTTTGTGTGTTTAACCATGCATTAGTAGTCAAGGAGGCTCTGGGAACGGTCACCTCAAAAATATTCAAAATGCACACAAGCGTTTTGAGTTCTGTTCCACAAATTCATTGTTCCTCCTTAAGCCCAAGAGCACCCGGAAGAGGGAGAACTGGCCGGCCAACCAAACGGATGACTGATTGATCTCATAACAGAAGAAGAAGAAGAACATAAGAGAAGCATGTTGGATCAGGCCAATGGCTCATCCAGTCCAACACTTTGTGTCGCACAGTGGCCAATATATGTGTGTGTGTGATGTGTGTGTAACATATATGTGTGTGTGTAATAGCCACTGATGGACCTCTGCTCCATATTTTTATCCAATTCCCTCTTGAAGCTGGTTATTCTTGTAGCTGCCACCACTTCTGTGGCAGTGAATTCCACATGTTAATCACGCTTTGGGTGAAGAAGGACTTCCTTTTATCTGTTTTCACTGACTGCTCAGCAATTTCATCGAATGCCCATGAGTTCTTGTATTGTGAGAAAGGGAGAAAAGTACTTCTTTCTCTCCTTTCTCCATCCCATGCATAATCTTGTAAACCTCAATCATGTCACCCCATAGTCGACGTTTCTCCAAGCTAAAGAGCCCCAAACGTTTTAACCTTTCTTCATAGGGAAAGTGTCCCAACCCTTTAATCATTCTAGTTGCCCTCTTCTGCACTCTTTCCAATGCTATAATATCCTTATATAATATAAGAAGGAGGAGGAGGAGGAGGAGGTGGTGGTGGTGGTGATGATGATGATATCGATCCTGCCCTCCTGTCAAGCATTGTATATTCATCCTCTATATGAAGATAAGACCTCCTTGTGCCATTTTAAAGCATTTAGTTTAGTGTTACAGAGTATCAGTTCCAATCCCCAGCTCGGATGAGCCACATGGATTATCAATAAACCAAACTTTGTTTCAAGATTCAAGGACTGGTTATTTTGAGATCTCATGCTTGACACCTCCATTCCGAATCTCAGATTCTCAGAGTGGCTCACAATCTCCTTTATCTTCTCCCCCCCCCCCCAACGACAGACACCCTGTGAGGTAGGTGGGGCTGAGAGGGCTCTAACAGCAGCTGCCCTTTCAAGGACAACTCCTGCAAGAGCTGTGGCTGACCCAAGGCCATTCCAGAAACTGCAAGTGGAGGAGTGGGGAATCAAACCCGGTTCTCCCAGATAAGAGTTCGTGCACTTAACCACTACATCAAACTGGCATGTCTCCATGAATATTATTATTTCCTTATCCGTTTACACTGTTGGGCAATAATTAGATTGAGTAGGATGGGTGTGGATCATAGAATCATAGAGTTGGAAGGGACCTCCAGGGTCATCTAGGCCAACCCCCTGCACAATGTGTATTGGCTTAGGGAGGAAACGAAGTGTTAACAGGATCTTTTTTTAGTTTATCCTTGATTTTATACTAAATTTAGATGTTTATAGTTTTAAATGGCATTCTCTTTAATAATATAATTGTAAAAGGTAAAGGTAAAGGTAAAGGTAAAGGCAGTCCCCTGTGCAAGCATCAGTCGTTTCCGACTCTGGGGTGACGTCGCATCATGACGTTTTCACGGCAAACTTCTGACGGGGTGGTTTGCCCTTGCCTCTACACTTTTCCCTTCATGAGACACTGGCCATTTTATTTGGGGATCATATCACCCAACCTGAGAGTCTGTTTTGCCCTATAATTGTGGCACCCTGCTCCATAGCAGTGTGTGTGTGTCCTTGGGTACACCCCCATTCACTGCCTGTGAAAAGGGTATCCCAAATGTACTAATGAAATTGTTTATAACCAGGAAAAAAAAATCAAATGTACATCCAGAAATGGAGTCCTGCTGTAAAACGAGAGATTGTCGCTATTAGCTGATACTGACCCAACTGTGACTCTCGCAGTCAGGGGCTTTTTTGTAGAAAAAGCCCTGCAGGAATTCATTCGTGTATTAGGCCACACCCCCTGACATCACCATTGTTTCACACTGGGTTTTATAGAAAAAGACCAGCAAAAACTCATTTGCATATTAGGCCACACCCCTTGATCCCGAGCCGGAAATGTGTTCCTGCTCAAAAAAAAGCCCTGCTCGCAGTTGCAAAATTTCTGTCTATGGCAGGGGTGGCCAACGGTAGCTCTCCAGATGTTTTTTGCCTACAACTCCCATCAGCCCCAGCCAGCATGACCACCCCTGGTCTAGGGCATTTAATGGTATTGCCTTTACTTATAATTCTGCCCTTTTGTGTTTTTCCTTGTTTGCCTGTACACCACTATATTTTCCTCTGTTTTGCATATGTCCAGTGTTCCCTCTAAGCTGAGTCAGCATGAGCTAGCTCACGCATTTTTAGTCTCCAGCTCACACATTTTTGTCTTAACTCAGGAAGGATAACCCCAGGGCACACTAATTTAAGCAGTTGCTCACAACTTTAAGACCAGTAGCTTACAAAGTAGTTTGGAGTTTTTTTGCTCACAAGACTTTGCAGCACTGGCTACCTATTGAGTACTGGATCCGGTTCAAGGTGTTGGTACTTACCTTTAAAACTCAATATGACCAAGGGCCAACATACCTTCGGGACCACCTTTTCCTGTAAGAGCCCCGTAGGTCTTTACGATCAGCGACCCAACAACTTTTGGTAATACCTGGCCCCAGAGACGTCCGTCTGGCCTCAATGAGGGTCAGGGCCTTTTCAGCCTTGGCCCCTGCCTGGTGGAAGGACTCCCCCTGGAGATCTGGGCCCTGCGGGATCTGCTCCAATTCCGCTGGGCCTGTAAAACAGAGCTCTTTCACCAGGCTTTCAGCTGAGGCAGTGGGCGTCACTTGTGACCGGCCTCCCCCTCTCATTCCATCCCACGGCTAAAAGATCTGCTGGAGCTGGACAATAGGCCGTGTCTGTGAGGCAGAACCTGCCATTTAGTCTCTATTGTCACTCCGTGATTTTAGATTTTATATATATTTTAATTGGTTTTTACTGTATATTGTTTTTATGATGTAACCCGCCCCGAGAAAGAAAGAAAGAAAGAAAGAAAGAAAGAAAGAAAGAAAGAAAGAAAGAAAGAAAGAAAGAAAGAAAGAAAGAAAGAAAGAAAGAAAGAAAGAAAGAAAGAAAGAAAGAAAGAAAGAAAGAAAGAAGATTGTGAGCTTCTCTGAGACTGAGATTCAGGGTGGAGAGCAGGGTATAAATCCAATATCTTCTTCTTAAGCTGCTTCTAGGCTTGAAGCTAGCTGTTCTACTGACAACTGATGCAGTTAGAGAGGAGTCCCGTTTCAGAGTCCAGTGGGTGTGAAGAGCAGCACAGATCTGTTGACAACAATCATTCAGGGATGCTTTTGGCTGAATCACCTGCAGAAGCCTATGTTGTGACAGGAGATTCCAAGAGCTTTGCTTATTAGCCTGCAAACCCGGGTGATTACTCATAGCCATGGGCGGGAGGAGTGTGGAGGGTCAAACAAAAGAGCCCTGATTAATGTGCTTCTGGATCTTTCGGGCAGCCCAGCTACTTCCTCTTGGAAATAGTTTCAGAGGCTTTCAGAGGTTGCCAACAGATCAAATGACAACTCAGCAGTTGCGGGGTGTGAACAGGCAGGCTGTTCACTGCATGGTGTGTCCACGTGCATGACCCCAGACTGTCCTAATCTTGTTAGAGCTCCGAAGTAGAGGTCAACCCTGGTTAAGATCTGGATGGGAGACCACCAAGGAAGCCCAGGGCTTATTAAAAACTAATAAGTCACCAGGCCCGGATGGCATACATCAAGAGTTCTGAAAGAACTCAAAGGTGAACTTGTGGATCTCCTGACAAAAATATGTAATCCTGACAAAAATATGAAATCCGCCTTCGTTCCTGAGGACTGGAAGGCAGCAAATGTCACCCCCATCTTTAAAAAGGGTTCCAGAGGAGATCCGGGAAATTACAGGCCAGTCAGTCTGACTTCAATACCGGGAAGGTTGGTAGGAACCATTATCAAGGACAGAATGAGTAGGCACATTGATGAACACGGGTTATTGAGGAAGACTCAGCATGGGTTCTGCAAGGGAAGATCTTGCCTCACTAACCTGTTACATTTCTTTGAGGGGGTGAACAAACATGTGGACAAAGGGGACCCAGTAGATTAGGGGTGGCCAACAGTAGCTCTCCAGATGTTTTTTGTCTACAACTCCCATCAGCCCCAGCCATTGGCCATGCTGGCTGGGGCTGATGGGAGTTGTAGTCAAAAAAAACATCTGGAGAGCTACCGTGGGCCACCCCTGCAATAGATGCTGTTTACCTTGACTTCCAGAAAGCATATTTATTTATTTATTTTGCGAATTTATACTTCGCCCTTTCCTAAGATGGGCTCAGGGCGGATTACGACGCAATAAAACAGTTAAAATCACCCAATAAAACAATTAGAACTAAACAGTTAAAACCATTAAATCAAAATGAAATAAGGCGGCGTCGGTGGTATAGACATCATTCACAGATTGAGACGCAAGACGCAGTCAATGCAGGGAGGCCGATTGGCTGGCGTGAGGAAGCCCGCCCACCTCAGCCAAAAGCCTGGCGAAACAGCTCCGTTTTGCAGGCCCTCCGGAATGGTAGTAGATCCAATATCTTCTTCTTCTACCTCATCTTTTCTCAAGGAAATATTTATATGCGGGAGGGGGTGGGGGGAGAGAGAGAAATGTGCTTCCGGCATCTATCACGTAAAGTACAGTGAATTCAAGTGCTACCAGGATTTTAGCACCTTATTCCTGGTTTCATTTTGCTACGTCTATAGACGGAACCTCAGGGAAATGAAGGAGGAGTTGTTTTCTGAAGAAGAAGATATTGGGTTTATATCCCGCCCTCCACTCCGAAGAGTCTCAGAGAGGCTCAGAATCTCCATTCCCTTCCTCCCCCACAACAAACACCCTGTGAGGTAAACGAAGATATTGGATTTATTTTCCACCCTCCACTCCGAAGAGTCTCTGAGCGGCTCACAAACTCCTTCCCCTTCCTCTCCCACAACAAACACCCTGTGAGGTAGATGAAGATATTGGATTTATATCCCACCCTCCACTCCGAACACTCTCAGAGCGGCTCA
Source organism: Heteronotia binoei (assembly GCF_032191835.1). Classification (NCBI taxonomy): domain Eukaryota; kingdom Metazoa; phylum Chordata; class Lepidosauria; order Squamata; family Gekkonidae; genus Heteronotia; species Heteronotia binoei. Next base: position 277,119,691 of record NC_083223.1, read on the forward strand.
CAATCTCCTTTCCCTTCCTCCCCCACAACAGACACCCTGTGAGGTAGATGAAGATATTGGATTTATATCCCGCCCTCCACTCCGGAGAGTCTCAGAGCGGCTCACAATCTCCTTTCCCTTCCCCCCCCCACAACAGACACCCAGTGAGGTAGATAAAGATATTGGATTTATATCCCGCCCCCCACTCCGAAGAGTCTCAGAGCGGCTCACAATCTCCTTTCCCTTCCTCCCCCACAACAGACACCCTGTGAGGTAGATGAAGATATTGGATTTATATCCCGCCCTCCACTCCGAAGAGTCTCAGAGTGGCTCACAATCTCCTTTCCCTTCCTCCCCCACAACGGACACCCTGTGAGGTGCGTGGGGCTGAGAGGGCTCTCACAGCAGCTGCCCTTTCAAGGACAACCTCTGCCAGAGCTATGGCTGACCCAAGGCCATCCCAGCAGCTGCAAGTGGAGAAGTGGGGGAATCAAACCCGGTTCTCCCAGGTAAGAGTCTGCACACTTAACCACTACACCAAACTGACTCTCTTCTGTGGTTAAAGTCCCAGTTCCATGTTCAATAAAGGAACCGGTGACAAGACAGACCACCCGGTCTCCGGTGACCCCACCCTTGTGCAACTGGTTTTGCAAATAAGGTGCCGCTAAGAATCATAAAATGTCAGAAATAGCATTTGGGTAGAAAGGCTTCTGTCAAGACTTGTGGGTGTGGGTGACAGGAGAGATCAAACCAGACTCAAATGTGGGCTTGGCTGGGGCTGAAAGAGAGGTTGACATGTAGAGGGAGTTTCCCGCCAGAAAACTGTGATTAACGGGCCCCTATATAAAGAGGGGGAGCCTTTGCTCTGCTCTACACCTCAATGGTTCATTGGTATTTGACACTCTTGGTACTGCGCAGGTAAATCCAGAGAGGACAGACAGCCTTGCCATTGGAGAACCAGACTCTACCTAGAACAGCCTTTCTGGAACATTCCAGGTGGGTAGCTTCGTTGGTCTATGCCAGGGGTGGCCAATGGTAGCTCTCCAGATGTTTTTTGCCTACAACTCCCATCAGCCCCAGCCATTGGCCATGTTGGCTGGGGCTGATGGGAATTGTAGGCAAAAAATCATCGTGAGAGCTACCGTTGGCCACTCTTGTTCTACGCTTAGAAGAGTCTAGATTCGACAGCCAGGCTGGTGTAGTGGTTAAGAACAGCGGACTCCCGTCTGGAGAATCTGGAGCATTTTGCCAGCCAAATTCGGAAGGTTTTTGCTTCAGTTTAGGGAAGAGGTTAAAAACTGGCTTGCTTCTGATACGAGCACTGAATTGTAGCAGGAGGCTGATCACTTTGGAGAGAATGAGCATAATCCTGAGGAAGACTTCGACAAAATGAGCCTGTTTCCGGGCGCTCGGTGGATGGACTTGTCTTTTTAATATTTTAAGCAGGGGTGGGATTCTAGGAGGAGCTCCTTTGCATATTAGGCCACACCCCCTGATGTAGCCAATCCTCCAAAGAGCTTACAAGGCTCTTTTTTGTAAGCTCTTGGAGGATTGGCTACATCAGGGGTGTGTGGCCTAATAGGCAAAGGAGCTCCTGCTAGAATTCCACCCCTGATTTTAAGGTTGTACTTCTTTATAATGTGACAAAAGATGTTTGTGTTTCTTGGAACATGCTTTACTAAATGTGTTAGACAGCATATCACAGTGTTTGTATTTCCTATAGGTTATAAATTGGCAACCCTATAATGAAAATTTGGGTCAATGTACAACGCAGTGCCTCCGTTTCATCTTTGCTCCAGCCTGAGATGCAGCTGGAAAAAACTTTTCAAACGCAGCCCCTTGTATTTATAGGCAACTCTTTACGGGGAGTGACGGAAGTAGCTCTAGGAATCACCAGAAACTCTATGGTAAACCATAGAGTTCCTGGAAATTCTATGGTGAACCAAAGAGTTCCTGGAAATTCCTAGAGCTATCCTTGAGTCCAGTGGCACTGTGAAGACCAACAGGGTTCTAGTCAAGGTATAAGCTTTCATGTACATACACACGAAGAAGAAGAAGAAGAAGAAGAAGAAGAAGAAGAAGAAGAAGAAGAAGAAGAAGAAGAAGAAGTGGTGCGCATGAAAGCTCATACCCAGAATAAAACTGCTGGTCTCAAAGGTGTCACTAGACTAAAAAAAAAATTAAATTTTCCCATGTGATGCTGTGTCTCCACCCCCACCCACAACCCTCCTAGCAACCCTAGGATCTGAGGCACCTCCTGAGATCCAGGTCTGAAGTGAACGCAGACTGTCTTATTAATCGTGTACACTTTTTAACAAGCCAGACCAGGGGTGGCCAAACTCGCTTAACATAAGAGCCACATCGAATAAATATCAGATGTCTGAGAGCTGCAAGGCATGAACGTCACATGTGGGAAGGAATGAAGGCAAACAGATGGGAGGAGGGAGGGAGGGAGAAGCGGAAAGGAAGTAACTTTTACCTTAAATCCCTTCTCCAAGTTGCTGGCTGGCTTGGCTGGGAGAAGCGATTTAAAGAGGGAACTGCCTTCTTCAAGCCGGCCGACGGGGCGGCGGGGGCTTCAAGAGCCGCACGATATGTGTGAAAGAGCCCCGTGCGGCTCCTGAGCCACAGTATGGCCACGCTCGGTGCCAATGGCAAAAGTGCCCCCTGCATCCAGTGAAGAGACTCAACAACCAAGCTGTGAAGAGATAAGATCTGCAGGTCCTTTATTGTTTTCATGTCGATGTGAGGAGGAGAGCAGCCTCTCTCTTCCGACAACCTTTCCCCAGCTTTCCTCAGAACCGTCTTCACAAAGCCTTAGCGTTTATACATTTCTGATAACAAAGGCCAGCCGGAGGATTGGCCCCAGAGTTCTCGCTTTTGGCCTTTTGCTTATACTCATTGGTCAAATGAATCACTGCCACAGGAGGTGGTGGCGGCTACAAGAATAGCCAGCTTTAAGAGGGGATTGGATAAAAATATGGAGCAGAGGTCCATCAGTGGCTATTAGCCACAGTATATATGTGTGTGTGTACCCATGCACACATATATTGGCCACTGTGTGACACAGAGTGTTGGACTGGAGTGCCCACTGGCCTGATCCAACATGGCTTCTCTTATGTTCTTATCTGCCACAGAGTGTTGGACTGGATGGGCCATTGGCCTGATCCAACATGGATTCTCTTATGTTCTTATCTGCCACAGAGTTTTGGACTGGAGGGGCCATTGGCCTGATCCAACATGGCTTCTCTTATGTTCTTATGTGACACAGAGTGTTGGACTGGATGGGCCATTGGCCTGATCCAACATGGCTTCTCTTATGTTCTTATGTGACACAGTGTTGGACTGGATGGGCCATTGGCCTGATCCAACATGGCTTCTCTTATGTTCTTATGTGACACAGAGTGCTGGACTGGATGGGCCATTGGCCTGATCCAACATGGCTTCTCTTATGTTCTTCTGTGACACAGAGTGTTGGACTGGATGGGCCATTGGCCTGATCCAACAGGGCTTCTCTTATGTTCTTCTGTGACACAGAGTGTTGGACTGGATGGGCCATTGGCCTGAACCAACATGGCTTCTCTTATGTTCTTATGTGTCTTCTGGAAATATGTCCTATGATCAGTGCAAATCTATCTATGTTCTACACCCCTGAGCCAGAAGAAAATGCTGTAAACTTTGGGTTCCTGTCTTTGAATTCCAGGAACCCCTGAACTGGCAGAGAGATGTCTCAGCTTCTCCGTAACATCTGCAGCATCATTGACACCTTTGAAAAGTATGCAGAGAAGGACGGCGACTGCAGCTCCCTCAACAGGGCCGAGCTGAAGCAGCTTATCCAGAGAGAGTTTGCCAGCGTCATCGTGGTGAGTGCCGACTTCTGTTCCATTGGGTTGCCAACTCCCGGTGGGAATTCTGGGAAGGTTGGGAGTGGAAGGTGCAAGGGGTGAGTGGAGAGTGGGGTGCAAGGGAGGGAGGGACAACAGCAGGGGAAGTGATGCCACAGAATCCATCCCCCAAAGCAGCCATTTTCTACAGGGGACCTGATCTGGCAATCAGTTGTATTTCCAAAACGTCTCCAGGCCCCACCTGGAGGTTGGCAGCCAGTAGGTCTCTGAGGGGACCTACTGCTGGACTTCCTGGTGGCACCTGGGGTTTGGCCACTGTACGACACAGAGCGTAGGAATCGGTGGGCAGTGATGCTCTGTCTTCTTGGTCCTTGGGGGGCATCAGTGGGGAGCGCTTCTGGAGCTCTGGCCCCGCTGCTGGACCTCCTGATGGCACCTGGGCTTTTTGGTCACTGTGTGACACAGAGTGTTGGACTGGATGGGCCACTGGCCAGATCCAACATGGCTTCTCTTATGTTCTTATGTGACACAGAGTGTTGGACTGGATGGGCCACTGGCCTGATCCAACATGGCTTCTCTTATGTTCTTAAGACCAGAGGTCCATGACTGGCTATTAGCCACAAGGTATAGATAGAAGACAATTGGGCAGTGATGCTCTGTCTTCTGGGTTCTTGGGATGGCCACAGTGGGAGGGCTTCTAGAGTTCTAGCCCTGTTGGATGATCTCCTGATGGAGCCTGGGTTTTGGCCATTGTGTAACACAGAATGTTGGACTGGATAGGCTATTAGCTACAAGGTATAGTTGGAACACTGCCTGGGGCAGTGATGCTCTGCATTCTTGGTGCTTGGGGGGCAACAGAGGGAGGTTTCTGGAGTTCTGTCCCCACTGGTGGACCTTCTGATGGCACCTGGGTTTTTTGGCCACTGTGTGACAGAGTGTTGGACTGGATGGGCCCTTGGCCTAATCCAACATGGCTTCTCTTATGTGACACAGAGTGTTGGACTGGATGGGCCACTGGCCTGATCCCATGGCTTCTCTTATGTTCTTAAGACCAGAGGTCCATGACTGGCTATTAGCCACAAGGTATAGATAGAAGACAATTGGGCAGTGATGCTCTGTCTTCTGGGTTCTTGGGATGGCCACAGTGGGAGGGCTTCTAGAGTTTTAGCCCTGTTGGTTGGTCTCCTCTGTTGCCCCCCACTGTGTAACACAGAGTGTTGGACTGGATGGGCTATTAGCTACAAGGTATAGTTGGGACACTGTCTGGGGCAGTGATGCTCTGCATTCTTGGTGCTTGGGGGGCAACAGAGGGAGGTTTCTGGAGTTCTGGCCCCACTGGTGGAGCTCCTGATGGCACCTGGGGTTTTTGGCCCCTACGTGACACTGAGTGTTGGACTGGAGGGTCCATTGGCCTAATTCAACATGGCTTCTCTTATGTTCTTATGGATGGGCCATTGGCCTGATCCAACATGGCTTATGTTCTTATGTCTGGGGCAGTGATATACTGTTTTCTTGGTGCTTGGGGGAGCCAGAGTGGGAGGACTTCTGGCCCTGCTGGTGGACCTCCTGATGACCCCAGGGTTTTGGCCCCTGAGTGACACAGAGTGTTTGACTGCATGGGCTTTTTTTTTGATGCAATAATTCGGAGCAAGAGGTGTCAGTTATCAGAAACTTTTAAATAAACAAAATATTGCAGAAGTGCTAGTCTTTTAAGCATATTTTTTTTAAAGTTTAAAAATGGGTACTTGTGTTTGCCTGTGTCCTTTATAAAGTTTATATATCCGCTACCTGGAATTACATTTTATGACACACTTGGCCCGGCCCGACAAGGTCTCACATATGGCTATAAAGGCAAACACAATTTTGGGCTGTCTCAACAGACGTCGAGTGTCCAGATTACGTGATGTGATGGCATCGCTTGACTCTGCTCTGGGAAGACCTCACCTGGAGTCTTGTGTTCAGTTTTGGGCACCGCATTTTAAGAAGGATCTAGACAAGCTGGAACGGGTCCAGAGGAGGGCGATGAAGATGGTGAGGGGTCTGGAGACCAAGTCCTGTGAGGAAAGGTTAAGAACATAAGAGAAGCCATGTTGGATCAGGCCAACAGCCCATCCAGTCCAACACTCTGTGTCACACAGTGGCAAAAAAATTTATATATACACAAACACTGTGGCTAATAGCCACTGATGGACCTCTGCTCCATATTTTTATCTAAACCCCTCTTGAAGGTGGCTATACTTGTGGCCGCCACCACCTCCTGTGGCAGTGAATTCCACATGTTAATCACCCTTTGGGTGAAGAAGTACTTCCTTTTATCCGTTTTAACCTGTCTGCTCAGCAATTTCATCGAATGCCCACGAGTTCTTGTATTGTGAGAAAGGGAGAAAAGTACTTCTTTCTCTACTTTCTCCACCCCATGCATTATCTTGTAAACCTCTATCATGTCACCCCGCAGTCGACGTTTCTCCAAGCTAAAGAGTCCCAAGCGTTTCAACCTTTCTTCATACGGAAAGTGCTCCAGCCCTTTAATCATTCTAGTTGCCCTTCTCTGGACTTTCTCCAATGCTATAATATCCTTTTTGAGGTGCGGCGACCAGAACTGCACACAGTACTCCAAATGAGACCGCACCATCGATTTATACAGGGGCATTATGATACTGGCTGATTTGTTTTCAATTCCCTTCCTAATAATTCCCAGCATGGCGTTGGCCTTTTTTATTGCAAACGCACACTGTCTTGACATTTTCAGTGAGTTATCTACCATGACCCCAAGATCTCTCTCTTGGTCAGTCTCTGCCAGTTCATACCCTATCAACTTGTATTTGTAGCTGGGATTCTTGGCCCCAATGTGCATTACTTTGCACTTGGCCACGTTGAACCGCATCTGCCACGTTGACGCCCACGTTGAAGAAGCTGGGCATGTTTAGCCTGGAGAGGAGGCAGCTGAGAGGTGATAGGATCACCATCTTCAAGTACTTGAAGGGCTGTCCTATAGAGGATGGTGTGGAATTGTTTTCTGTAGCCCCAGAAGATAGGACCAGAACCAATGGGTTGAAATTAAATCAAAAGAGTTGCCATCTCCACATTAGGAAGAACTTTCTGACCATTAGAGCAGTTCCTCAGTGGAATACGCTTCCTCGGGAGGTGGTGGGCTCTCCTTCCTTGGAGGTTTTTAAACAGAGGCTAGATGGCCATCTGACAGCAATGAGGATCCTGTGGATTTAGGGGGAGGTATTTTTGAGTTTCCTGCATTGTGCAGGGGGTTGGACTAGATGACCCTGGAGGTCCCTTCCAACTCTATGATTCTATGACAGATCCAGCCCTCATAACAAATGAGTTTGATGCCCCTGTGCTAAATAATGCAGTTTCCATTCACTTTTCAATCCGATTTCCAACTGGATTTCTAATCCAGTTTGAAAGTGCATTGAAGGTGGATTGAAACGGCATCGCTAAGCCCACCAGCGGGAAGGGCGGGATAGAAATTGAAATAAGTGAATAAATTTAGCATGTGTGACTGCAGCGACATAGTAATAGATCGCGTGTGTTTCTTGCAGAACTCGAAAGATCCTGAGACTACTGAGGCCGTGCTGCAGGCGCTGGATACAGACGGTGACGGGAAAGTCGACTTCGAAGAGTTCACCGTTCTTGTCTTCCGGGTGGCGAGAGCCTTTTCCAAGAAAACCCAAGAGTGCCAAGCTCTGTCCGAAGGTCAGTCCAAGAAAGGGGAAGGTTCCCAGCAGGAGAAGCGAGGTGAGCAGACCCCAGGCAAAGACTCATCCTGTCGGCCTACCCAAGAACCACAGACACCAATGGACGTTTCAGGTTGCCACCCGACCATAGAGTCGCAGAAGCCATCCCAAGAACAAAAGCAGGAACGCCCCAAATCAGGGAGCCAGACTTTCCAAACTTCCAAACAAGAACAGGATCCAACCTTCCAAAGTTCGCAGGAGCCTTCAATAACAGGTCCAGGTCAAAGCCAAATCCAAGATCAAAGAACAATGCAGGATTCGGGTCAGGTAGCTCAGAGATCACAGCAGGATCGCGCTCCGGAATCTCAAGCTATAAAGGATTCTAGCCACCAAAGCACACAGAAGCACAAAGCATCTGAACAAGGCCCAACTCAGGAACGGCAAGTATCAGAAGAGAGAACAAGACAGCAGCCAGCCCAGCCACATCAGGGGCAAGAGCAGGACCATGCTTGCCAAGGAGAAGTTGAACCCCAGAAACCAGGACAGCAGCAGCCAACCTGGAAACCTGGCCACCAGAATGAACAACATCCAAGTCAGAGAGAGACTCAAAGATCGCAAAGAGAACAGGAAGTGACTAATATGAAGCCACAAGGATCCCAGGTAACAGATCAGAGTCCAAGTCGTAGGCAAGTGCAACAGTCTCAAAACCCAGAGCAGAGACAAGGGTGCCAAGTTCAGGGAGAGCAGAAGCCTCAGGTGGGAGTCCCAGAACAGGCCTTGGATCACCAGCAACGGGAGCATCTGACTCAGCAAAAAGAATATCAATTTCATCAAGGGTCCAGCCAGTCCAAATGCCTTCCAGAACATCAAGTTTCAAAGCAGACCACATCTGGTCATCAGGAATGTGGTGGCTCTTTGACATCAAACCAGCAGATCCATCAAAAGAAGCGTAGGCCTCAAAAACAAGAGGGAATCCCAGTGTCCCGCCCAGAAAGCCAATCCCACCAACAGGAATGTAGGCCTCAAAATCAAGAGGAGATCTCAGTGTGCTGCCCAGAAAGCCAGTCCCATCAACAGGAACGTAGGCCTCAAAATCCAGACCAAACTCCAATATGCTGTCCAGAACGAGAGCAGACCACATCCAGTCGTCAGGAAAGTGGATCTTGGCTGCGTCAAGAAGATCGTAGGCCTCAAAATCCAGCACAGGCCCCGACGTGCCGTCCAGAACAAGAGTGTCAAGTTCCGCAGCAGACCCCATCTGGTCAGCAGGAATGCGCCCCTTCAACAGAGGCACAAGGCCGTCAATGGCAGCGTGGCCCTCAAAAACCAGAGGAGGCCCAGTTTTCCTATTTTGAATGCGAGCCTCTAAACCCAGAACAAGGCCCTTCCCCTCCTGATCAGCAGGCGTCTCAGGCAAGAGAGAGCAACCCAAGCTGTGACCCAGCAGAAGTCGCCCAGGATCCGAAAGATTCTTCGACCAGACAGCCCGTCAAAGCATCCTGGCCAGCCTCTCACCAGAAACCATTGCAGTTCCCTTCTCCATGGTCGCCAAAGCAGTAAAATAAACAAACCCAAATTGTCTAAAAGGAAGCTGAAATGTACAGCTCTGCCTAGAGCATTGTGGGCATTTTGGTGCTGTTGCAAGATGAGCAGGTCTGGTGCTAGGGTTGCCAAGTCTCTCTGCTGCTGTGGCAGCGGACTCTTCTATCTCATGCGCTTCATGCGTGCGGCGCAATGGCGTCACAAGCTGGGGACATTCTAGGACTCGCGATAAAACTCTATGGCACCATAGAGTTTTATCGCGAGTCCTAGAGCGTCCCCAGCTTGTGACGCCATTGTGACGTCAACTCTATGGAATCATAGAGTTTTCTTGTGAGTCCTAGAGCGTCCCCAGCTTGTGACGCCATTGTGACATCAACTCTATGGCACCATAGAGTTTTATCGCGAGTCCTAGAGTGTCCCCAGCTTGTGACGCCATTGTGACGTCAACTCTATGGCACCATAGAGTTTTATCGCAAGTCCTAGAGTGTCCCCAGCTTGTGACGCCATTGTGACATCAGCTCTATGGCACCATAGAGTTTTATCACGAGTCCTAGAGTGTCCCCAGCTTGCGACGCCATTGTGACGTCAACTCTATGGCACCATAGAGTTTTACCATGATTCCTAGAGTGCTGCACCGAGGATGCTCTAGGATTCACAGTAAAACTCTATGCTACCATAGAGTTTTTATTGTGCATCCAAGAGAGTCCCTGATGTCCCTGGCGCGATAACATCACTTCCAGGTGACATCATCATGCTGGGGATGGCACATGACAACAGGGCTTTTGGGGGGTAGGTATCCTCCGCCCAAGGAGGAAGTTTGGCAGCCCTATCTGGTGCAGGGACTTATTTTACCATCCAGAAGGTAGTCTTAGAATTTGTGTGTACAATATGTTGGTTGTAGTTTGAGGGAAACCCCTTAAGAGTAAGCTTAAGGTAGGGAAATAATGAGCATAGGTCTCCCACAAACATTGCCTGTGTTTTATCCAATGAGAAGCAGGAGAATAATGAGGAGACAACATCACAGATGTTTCAGTGTCACTTCTGGGTGATGACCAGGTTCTGGGAATTTGCCATAGAGACTGGAGGAATTCCTAGAGCATCATGAAGGGGGTATCAAGCTGGGGACACTCTAGGACTCGCGATAAAACTCTATGGCACCATAGAGTTGTACCATGATTCCTAGAGTGTTGCACCGGGGATGCTCTAGGATTCACAGTCATCTAGGATTCTATTGTGCATCCTAGAGCGTCCCTGGTGTGATGTCCCTCGTGCAATAACGTCACTTCCGGGATGTAATGTCAAAGTATCAGGATGTATTCTGGGATGTAATGTCAAAGTCTTGTCCTGGATGTAATGTCAAAGTATCAGCAACATTTCAGCAACACTTCCTCCTCCCAGGCTCCCCCCCCCCCCAACAGAGCCAGTTTGGTGTAGTAGTTAAGTGCGCAAACTCTATACAATACGCACCATAGAGTTATCCCTCCCAAATTGCTAGAGCATCTGGGAAAACCATAGAGTGTTCCCGGAAGCTCCTAGAGCATCCGGCCTGTGACGTCGCCGGCACAACAACATCACTGCAAGTGATGTCATCGTGCTGGTGACATCGGACGAGGATCCCCCAGACTGGCGGGTTGGGAACCTCCAGGGCGGGGGAATCCCCACTCAGCCCGGGAACTGACCTTCAGTCAGTCATAATGGAGTTCTGGGAGAGCTCTCTCAGCCCCACCTTCCTCACAGGGTGTCTGTTGTGCGGAGGGGAAGGGAGAGGATATTTGCAAGCCACTCTGAGATTCTGAGTGAAGAGCAGGGTATAGATCCAATCTCCTCCTCTTCCTCTCCTTCTTCTTCTTCTTCTTCTTCTTCTTCTTTTTCTTCTTCAGGCCTGGCAACCCCAAACAGAAGTCCGCAGTCTTTCCACAAGGGGTACGACAAACTTGATGTGGAAAATGTAGCCACCCAGCCAAACAGAGGTAGTAGTCAGAGCGTCGAGGGCGGCACACAGAAACGTCTCAGTTGCATAGAGTACTTCACACTGATGCTTTTGTCCTCGCATGCTGCTTCTCTGTGCAAGTCAATAAAACCGCCTTCGAACAAACACAGTCTGGCATCCTTTTTGTTCACAGGGATACATACGCTTCCGCTGTGGGTAGGCAAAGATTAGCCAGACCATTGAGACTCTTTATTTTTAGTGCATTTTTTCTCCCACCTTTTCACCAAAAAGCTCAGAACGACGTACCCAGATCTCCCCATTTGATCCCCTTAACAACCTTGCAAGTTAGAGAACAAAGGAGAATAGATGTGCCATGACAGAGGAAACCACATTTTAAGGAGGATAGAGACAAGCTGGAACGGGTCCAGAGGAGGGTGACGTCATCATGCCGGTGACGTTGGCAGCCCTAGATCCCTCGGGTTGGAGGCCCTCCCTCTCCTTCAGGGCTATCAGAAAGCGGGAAGGAGGGAGGGAAATATCTGCTGGGCACTCCATTATTCCCTATGGAGACCGATTCCCTTAGGGTGTAATGGAAAATTGATCCATAGGTATCTGGAGCTCAGGGGGTGCAGTTCTTTGAGGTAGAGACACCAAATTTTCAGCAGAGCATCCAGTGCCTCTCCTCAAAACACCCTCCAAGTTTCAAAAAGATTGGACCAGGGAGTCCCATGCTATGAGCCCCAGAAGAAAGTGCCCCTAATGGACACTGGTCCATTATATCCAATGGAGGGAAGGCATTGAAAAGGTGTGTGGTCCCTTTAAAGGCCAGAACTCCCCTTGGAGTTCAGTTATGCTTGTCACAACCTTGTTCCTGGATCCACTCCCAAAGTCTCCCGGCTCCACCCCCAAAGTCCCCAGATATTTGTTAGGCGAACTTGGCAACACCACTGCCAGGTAGCTTCGATTCTCAAAAGTTTAAACCCTGGGAATCTTTTGGTCTGTTAAGTTGTTAACTGGACTCAAACGGTGCTCTTAAAAATATTTAAAAAGGGTTCAAGGATACAACGTAAGCGACACATAAATCCCAGGATGCGCCAAACAATTCTAATATGTAAAATAATCAAAAACCCTGGCATTGTGGCCGAAATGCCATTTTGTGAGTCTCCAGTGCCCTCATGTGGTGGCTCCATTTCATAACCGGAGACCAAATTCAGCAGCTTAGGTGTGCACTTTTTATGAGCAGGAACGCACAGGAACGCAGTTCCAGCTGGCTTGGTGTCAGGGGGTGTGGCCTAATATGCAAACGATCCCTGCGGAGCTTTTTTTGTACAAAAAAGCCCTGTGTAAAACAATGGTGATGCCAGAGGGTGTGGCGTAATACGCAAATGGGTTCCACCCACCTCACAGGGTGTCTGTTGTGGGGGAGGAAGGGAAAGGAGATTGTGAGCCGCTCTGAGACTCTTCGGAGTGGAGGGCGGGATATAAATCCAGTATCTTCATCTACCTCACAGGGTGTCTGTTGTGGGGGAGGAAGGGGAAGGAGATTGTGAGCCGCTCTGAGACTCTTCAGAGTGGAGGGCGGGATATAAATCCAGTATCTTCATCTACCTCACAGGGTGTCTGTTGTGGGGGAGGAAGGGGAAGGAGATTGTGAGCCGCTCTGAGACTCTTCGGAGTGGAGGGCGGGATATAAATCCAATATCTTCATCTACCTCACAGGGTGTCTGTTGTGGGGAGGAAGGTAAAGGAGATTGTGAGCCGCTCTGAGACTCTTCGGAGTGGAGGGCGGGATATAAGTCCAATATCTTCATCTACCTCACAGGGTGTCTGTTGTGGGGGAGGAAGGGAAAGGAGATCGTGAGCCGCTCTGAGACTCTTCGGAGTGGAGGGTGGGATATAAATCCAATATCTTCATCTACCTCACAGGGTGTCTGTTGTGGGGGAGGAAGGGGAAGGAGATTGTGAGCCGCTCTGAGACTCTTCGGAGTGGAGGGCGGGATATAAATCCAGTATCTTCATCTACCTCACAGGGTGTCTGTTGTGGGGGAGGAAGGGAAAGGAGATTGTGAGCCGCTCTGAGACTCTTCGGAGTGGAGGGCGGGATATAAATCCAATATCTTCATCTACCTCACAGGGTGTCTGTTGTGGGGGAGGAAGGGAAAGGAGATTGTGAGCCGCTCTGAGACTCTTCGGAGTGGAGGGCGGGATATAAATCCAATATCTTCATCTACCTCACAGGGTGTCTGTTGTGGGGGAGGAAGGGAAAGGAGATTGTGAGCCGCTCTGAGACTCTTCGGAGTGGAGGGCGGGATATAAATCCAATATCATCTTCTTCTTTTTCTTCCTGCTGGGTTTTTTTATCCCCTACAAAAAGAGTCCTGGGTGTGGAACACTTACTTCCAAGAGAAGCAGAGAGCCAGCAAGTACATTTTTATCTACCCTTCCTCTGAGGACATCCAAACCATGTACACAGTTCCAATTTGCTCATCAAAATGACCCTCCAGCTTAGGCTTGCCAATCCCCAGGTCCCAGCGGGGGTTCTCCTGTTTTCCCAGGCTCCTTCCCACCCCCAATCAGTTGGCCGGGGGGGGGACCCCGCCCCCACAGCCATCATGTGACTTTCCCCCTCCGGAGGCTTCAAGCTCTACTCGAGAAAGCCTTCCTCTTTGGATGGTGTGTCTGCGTCTTTAAGGCTGAAGGTGAGGGTGGGGGGAGCAGGCAGAACAACGCGGCTGTGAAAGGAGGCCACACCCTCCGTTGGTTGCACAATCCTTGCAGAGGTCGTTTGCAAGGTAAACTTGAAACTTTGGTTGCCCTGTGTTACTGTAAAAAACTTGAAAGTTCAGCAACTCGAGAGTAGAGGTGCCAATCCCCAGGTGGGGCCAGCGGAGCCCCGGGTGTGGAGGCCTTCCGGAGCTTCAGGGTCATCAGAAATGGGGGGGGGGGGGGAGGAAAAGAAATGTCTGCTGGATCATAGGGTATAATGGAGAATCAATCCCGGAGTATCTGGGGCTCTGGAGGGGCAGTTATTTGAGGTAGAGGTACCAAATTTTCAGCGTAGCATCTGATAAGTCTCCTCAAAATGCTCTCCAAGTTTCAAAAAGATTGGACCGGGGGGGTCCAACTTTATGAGCACCAAAGAAGGCGCCCCTATCTTTCATTATTTCTAATGTAGGGAAGAAGAAGAAGATATTGGATTTATATCCCGCCCTCCACTCCGAAGAGTCTCAGAGAGGTTCACAATCTCCTTTACCTTCCTCCCCCACAACAGACACCCTGTGAGGTGGGAGGGGCTGGAGAGGGCTCTCCCAGCAGCTGCCCTTTCAAGGACAACCTCTGCCAGGGCTATGGCTGACCCAAGGCCATGCTAGCAGGTGCAAGTGGAGGAGTGGGGAATCAAACCTGGTTCTCCCAGATAAGAGTCCACACACTTAACCACTACACCAAACTGGTATGGTACGTGCTCTCCTTAAATATGATAGCCAGAACTGTAAAATATGTGCTCCCCTTAAATATGATAGCCAGAACTTCCTTTGGAGTTCAATTGTGCTTGTCGCAACTTTGCTTATGGCTCCACCCCCGAATGTCTCCTGGCTCCGCCCCCAAAGTCTCCTGGCTCCACCCCCAAAGTCCCCAGATCTTCCTTGAATTGGACTTGGCAACCCTACTCCAGCTTAATCATTCCCTGCCCAGTTGGAACGCCATTTGCCGTACTGCAGGGAAAGAAAGTGATGAGGAAAGAGCTCAACTGTGGTCAGTGTTCCCTCTAAGCTGAGTTAGCGTGAGCTAGCTCACAGTTTTTTACCCTCCGGCTCACACATTTTTGTCGCAGCTCAGGAAGGACGGCCCCAGAGGCACAATGATTTACGCAGCCGCTCACAACGCTAATGCCAATAGCCAGGGGATTTTTTTGGGTAGAAAAAGCTCAGCAGGAACTCATCTGCATATTAGGCCACACACCCCTGGTGTCAGCATTGTTTTTGTAGGAAAAGCCCAGCAGGGATTCGTTGACAACACGCCCCTGACAACAAGCCAGCCGGAACTGAGTTCTTGTGCATTCTTGCTCAAAAAAAGCCCTGCCAGTAGAAAGTAGAACGTTTGCTCACAAGACTCCACAGCTTAGAGGGAGTATTGGCTACTAAGCCATGGTGGTTGAGGGGAATCTTCACATTCAGAGACACTAATATTCTGAATCCCAAAATCGGGAGGCAACCTCAGTGGAAGGCTTTTGCCTCTGGGCCCTCTTGTTGGCCATCCAGAGGAACGAGCTGGCCCCTGTGTGAGACAGGAGGCTGAACTAGATGGACCCTCACTGGTCTGATCCAGCAGGGCTCTTCTGACGTTCTTCTCAGGGGAAGGCCTCAGCATCTCTGCCCTGTTGTTGGCCCTCCAGAGGAACTGGTTGGCCACTGTGCGAGACTGGAGGCTGGATTAGATGGACCCTCACTGGTCTGATCCAGCAGGGCTCTTCTGACGTTCTTCTCGGGGAAGGCCTCGGCCTCTCTGCCCTGTTGTTGGCCCTCCAGAGGAACTGGGTGGCCGCTGTGTGAGACAGGAGGCTGGATTAGATGGACCCTCACTGGTCTGATCCAGCAGGGCTCTTCTGAGGTTCTTCTCAGGGGAAGGCCTCAGTCTCTCTGCCCTGTTGTTGGCCCTCCAGAGGAACTGGCTGGCCACTGTGTGAGACAGAAGGCTGGACTAGATGGACCCTCACTGGTCTGATCCAGCAGGGCTCTTCTGATGTTCTTCTCAGGGGAAGGCCTCGGCCTCTCTGCCCTGTTGTTAGCCCTCCAGAGGAACTGGCTGGCCACTGTGTGAGACAGGAGGCTGGACTAGATGGACCCTCCCTGGTCTGATCCAGCAGGGCTCTTCTGAGGTTCTTCTCAGGGGAAGGCCTCGGCCTCTCTGCCCTGTTGTTGGCCCTCCAGAGGAACTAGCTGGCCACTATGTGAGACAGGAGACTGGACTAGATGGATCATCACTGGTCTGGTCCACCACAGCTCTCCTGATATTCTTCTCAGGAGAAGGCCTCAGCCTCTCTGCCTGGTTGTTGGCCCTCCAGAGGAACTGGTTGGCCACTGTGTGAGGCAGGATGAACCATGTTCTTCTTATGTTCTTATGACTATTCAGTGGGTTCAATTCCCCACTCCTCCCCATGAAGTCTTCCTTGGTGGCCTCCCACCTACGTATTGGCATTATACTATTCCATATCTCCCCTAAGGAAAGGTAGCAACACCATATTTTAATAAAGAAATCCAATGAGAGCATCCAAAGTTTACTTGTTCAGAAGTATTCTGTGTAGGATTGCCCTGTGCATTCATGTATCTGAAGAAGTGTGCATCGAAACAAAACTGGATTTAAATTTTGTCGGTCTTAAAGATGTTCCTGGGCTCATAAGAACATAAGAGAAGCCATGTTAGATCAGGCCAATGGCCCATCCAGTCCAACATTCTGTGTCACACAGCGGCCAAATATATATATATATATATATATACACACACACACACACACATACACACTGTGGCTAATAGCCACTGATGGACCTCTGCTCCATATTTTTATCTAACCCCCTCTTGAAGGTGGCCATGCTTGTGGCCGCCACCACCTCCTGTGGCAGTGAATTCCACATGTTAATCACCCTTTGGGTGAAGAAGTACTTCCTTTTATCCATTTTAACCTGTCTCCTCAGCAATTTCATCGAATGCCCATGAGTTCTCGTATTGTGAGAAAGGGAGAAAAGTACTTCTTTCTCTACTTTCTCTACTTCTTTCTCTACTTTCTCTACTTTCTCCATCCCATGCATTATCTTGTAAACCTCTATCATGTCACCCCTCAGTCGACGTTTCTCCAAGCTAAAAAGCCCTAAGCGTTTCAACCTTTCTTCATGTTTTGTTCTGCTGCTTCGGACCGACATGGTGAGCCAACTGAATCTAAGATTGCCCTATAACTGACCTCAATAAACCAACAGTCTGACTCAGCTGTTGGCACCTTCGTGTTGACATATATACTGTTGATGAAGCAGGTCTCCATGGCAGGAAAGCAGACGATGAGATGTCTGGAAAAACCTGTGGAAACCCTCGGCCAGAAGCCATTCCTGGCTGGAACTAGGACATGACTCAAGATGAAGGACTGAAACAAGTCATCATTTTCTACAGGTTTCCATACAGGTCAGAAAGTCAAGGTAGCCAAATCATTGGTGAGAACAGTCAGTCTGTCAGTCAGTCAGTCAGTCACATTTTATTTATATCTCGCCCTCCCCGCCGGAGCAGGCTCAGGGCGGCTAACAACAAAATTCAATACATACATTGAGTTATAACTAACAATATAAACCAACAGATAATTAAAAACTACTAAAATTCTAAAAACGATAAATGATATTAATAAGTTAATATGTTGGTGCTATTCAGATGGTGAATTTACTTAGCAGTTTAATCAGTGAAGGCCATCCCAAAGAGAACGGTCTTGCAGGCCCTGCGGAACTGTTCAAAGTCCCGCAGGGCCTGCATTTCTTCTGGAAGCTGATTCCACAGCTGTGGAGCCATAACAGAGAAAGCCCGAGTACGGGTACTCTGGAGCTTTACGTTTTTGGTGGTCAAGTGGATCGCGTGTCAGTTAGTGGTTGCTGTGGGGAGCCGTCATCCACATTCGAGAGGCAGTTTGGTGTAGTGGTTAAGCCTGCAGACTGTTATCTGGGAGAACCGGGTTTGATTCCCCCACTCCTCCACTTGCAGCTGCTGGAATGGCCTTGGGACAGCTCTAGCTCTAGCAGAGCTGTCCTTGGAAGGGCAGGTTCTGTCAGAGTTCTCTCAGCCCCAACCACCTCACAGGGTGCTTGTTGTGGGGGAGGAAGGGAAAGGAAATTGTGAGCGGCTCTGAAACTCCTAGATTCAGAGTGGAGGGTGGAGTATAAATCCAATATCATCATCATCTTCTTCTTCTCATGAGACCCATGAAAAGTCTGACTAGGCTACTTCTCCCCGTGTCTTTGTGGCACATGGACAGCTTGAACTGGGGAGGAGGGAGAGAAGGAATACATAATTTACTATATGCTTGAGATTCCCAAGTCTGTTGAGTCTGCAGACAACTCTTTAAAAAAAAAAAACGAACCGTTTATTAAATTCAAAGTTTGTTATAAAATAATATGAATATTAGAATAACAGTTATCAATTAATATTCATTCACAAAATAGGGATGTCACCGCTACAGGGCTTTTTCTGAGCAGGAATGCACAGGAACACAGTTCCGGCTGGCTTGGGCATCAGGGGCGTGGCCTCATATGCAAATGAGTCCTTGCTGGGCTCTTTCTACCAAAAAAAGCCGTGCCTGGTATCAAAGAGGTGCTAACTTTCGTTACAAATGATCCTACACAACATCTAACCTCAAGCCTTAAACAAAGTAAGTGAAGAATCTTCACCAACATATCAAGAACAATCACCTCTTGTAGTGGAAATTAGATAAGTGATGAGCCATCCAGCCCTTCTCCATGTGAATGGCAGTCCCATGACAGCAAGGGGTTAAATCCTACACAGCATTGTAAATGAAGAACACCTGGGATGGGAGAGCTGTGCAGATAAGAAGCAGGCAACTGTGGAGAGAGGGCGGTGGCGGACGGATTCAGCGGCAGCTTTGGAAGACGGGGGCTTTGGACGGCAAAGGGAGAACAGCTTCAAGCACAGAAGACAGTGGGGGAGGGAAAAGGCCTCGCAAGGGAGAGGACAAACTTCGAAGCTATGTGAAAGCTGTAGAGAAACCCTGCACTCCAGCCTGGTTTCCTGGACAGTCTGCTAGCCTTGTGAAGTAGACTTTTCTTTCTCCTTATAAAGCTCACTGGGTGGGTGAGGGATCTCTGTCAGGGCTTTGTTTTTTTTTTGATAGCCAAAGCCCAGCAGGAACTAGGGTTGCCAGGTTTAACTCAGAAAATATCTGGGGACTTTGGGGTGGAGCCAGGAGATTTCCACATTCCCTAAAATAAAGAAATAAAAACACTGCAGTGCACTTCCCCAGAATACAGTCTTCATTTCCTCATCCCTCAGCAGCTGCACTTCCCTATGTATACTCTCTCTCACACACACAGAGAGAGAGAGAGAAAGAGAGAGCGCAACCAAAATAAACAGTTTGCAAGACCACACTAGTGGGGCAATTTACTCACGAGTTGCTGAAGTCCCAAGTTCTTCAGACTAACACAGAGAAGCCAAAGATTCTATTAGCTTTTTACTCTCTATGTGCAAACGACTTCTGAAAGGAAAGAAAAAAGAAGAAAGAAGAAAAGAAAAAAACTCTGTTTGTTGTGCTGATTTCTTTTCCTTTCTAGCAGCTCACTGGGAGTAGCCATCTTGTTCTGCTGGCTCACCCCGCCCCCCCTACAGCCGAGCTCCTACAGATTTAAAGGCACACACACCTTCTAAAAGGCAAGCCTCTCCCATTCTAGCCTTCCGAAGTGGAAAGGCACATGGTGGCTGTGGGGGAGGGGCTTCCCCCATTAGCCAGCTGACTGGGGGCGGGAAAGAGCCTGCAAAACCAGGGGACTCCCCCGCTGGGGATTGGGAAACCGAGCAGGAACTCATTTGCATATTAGGCCACACCCCTGACCCCAAGCCAGTCAGACCTGCATTCCTGCTCAAAAAAACCCGCTCGTCTCATGCTCAAAAAACAGTTAGCAAATTACAAGCCAAGCCTCCATTCATTCATTCATTCATTCATTCATTCATTTATTCATTCATTCCGTCTGATACCCCACCCTCTCCACAAGCGGACTCAGGGCGGCTGACAGTCAATTTAAAAAACATTTACAATTCTCATTTAAAACGATAAAATAAACAATTTAAAATACATTTTAAGGTGCTGCTCAACCTCAGTTTAGGCGGGATCGTTCTTTTTTTTCTGGCAGTGATCCTATAATGATCGTAGTCGCTCAGCAGTGTAGGGTAGCAGTCCTCTCCTGGTCAGGTGTTAAAGGCCTGCTGAAATAATTCAAGTTTGCAGGCCCCGCGGATTTGAGAGAGATCCCGCAGGGGCCTTATGGCCTCCGGGAGGGTATGCCACATTTCTGGTGCTGCCACCGAGAAGGCCCTAGCCCGTGTGAAACACAGTCCGGCCTCCCTTGGTCTGGGGATAGATAGTAAGTTTTGTATCCCTGAATGCAGTGCTCTCTGGGGAACATCTGGGGAAAGCCGGTTCCATAGATAGGCAGGCCCTCAACCATATAGAGCAGGGGTGGCCAGTGGTAGCTCCCCAGATGTTTTTTGCCTACAACTCCCATCAGCCCCAGCCAGCATGACCAATGGCTGGAGCTGATGGGAGTTGTAGGCAAAAAAAGCATCTGGAGAGCTACCGTTGGCCACCCCTGCTATAGAGCTTTAAAGGTCAATACCAACATCTTGAAGTGGACTCAGAACACAACAGGTAGCTAGCGCAGCTCTTTCAGACGTGGTTGAATGTGCTCCCATCGAAGGAGCCCCATTAACAACCATGCTGCAGCGTTCTGCACTAGCCGAAGTTTCCGTGCCAGGGTCAAGGGTAGCCCCACGTAGAGAGCATCACAGTGATCTATCCTTGACGTGACCGTAGCGTGGATCGCCATTGCTAAGTCGTCATGCTCCGGGAAAAGGGGCCAGCTGCTGTACCCGCTGAAGATGGGAGCAGTCCCAAACTCTTGACCTTATGTAATCAAGGCCCCCATTTCTTTGACCCCGCCCCCTCGCCCCAGAAAGCATCTATCAGCAGACATCCGCTCTGTCTCGTTAAAGCGTTCTTTGGAATTAGGTCCACGCTTACATGGTATTTCCAAAAGGAGCGGAGGCCCCGGCCATCAGATCGTCTCTTGCGTTGCTTGACAGCCAAAGAGAAGGTGCGGAAACCCAGCCCTACACTCACCTAGCTTCGTTTCCTATCCCCAGTTGGCGGTAAACACTAATTAGACCTTTTGCTAATGACACCTTAAGGGATCCGGTGGTTATATTTGGACTGTACTCGTCTGGAAAACTGGAACATTACAGTCCTGAAGGGACAAAAGCAATTCATTCTTGTAGAAAAATAATAATGCGGGACAGACCGGAACAGGGTAGGGGGTAGACCAAGAGTCTTCTTGCTTGAAATGCACCCAAAGGAAGGAATAACAGATCTGTGCATGGGGGTGAGGGGCATGGTTAGATGATGGTTTTCAAGTCACAAAAGCAAACTTCAACTTCCTGCTCAGCTTCGGCCCCATCCTTCATCACACCCAACCTCGTAAAAGTCATCGGCCTTTATGTAACAGGCTTAAGGGCTGCAATTTCGGAAGAGCTTGTTTTCATTTCAAACTGAGCCCTTATTCCGGGCTTTGACATCGTTCCTGGCCCAAAAGCGGGCACCAGGGGAGAGATTTGGGCTGAGTCAGATCCATGAGTCTGCTAGAAGATGGAATGGTAGAGTTCAAAGGCGTCTCAGAGGCCATGGCATTCAACCTCTTGGTCGCAGAAAGGAATGGAAAGGTAGAACACCGTTGGCGGATGACAGACTGGCTTCACTGACGTCCATCAAAGTAGAGCCAACCATCAGTCTTAAGCGGTTGGTCCTTTTGTTGTCCGTCTCTTCTCATTAGGAAAAATTATTCTCATTAGGAAGTTCCTCCACAATGAACACACGGCGTTGCCTACTACTGAATCATACTTTTGGTCCATCAAAGAGAGCCAGTTTGGTGTAGTGGTTAAGTATGCGGACTCTTATCTGGGAGAACCGGGTTTGTTTCCCCATTCCTCCACTTGCATCTGCTGGAATGGCCATGGGTCAGCCATAGCTCTGGCAGAGGTTGTCCTTGAAAGGGCAGATGCTGGGAGAGCCCTCCCCATCCCCACCCACCTCACAGGGTGTCTGTTGTGGGGGAGGAAGGTAAAGGAGATTGTGAGCCGCTCTGAGACTCTCCGGAGTGGAGGGCGGGATATAAATCCAATATCTTCATCTACCTCACAGGGTGTCTGTGGTGGGGGAGGAAGGGAAAGGAGATTGTGAGCTGCTCTGAGACTCTCCGGAGTGGAGGGCAGGATATAAATCCAATATCTTCTTCTACATCACAGGGTGTCTGTTGTGGGGGAGGAAGGTAAAGGAGATTGTGAGCCACTCTGAGACTCTTCAGAGTGGAGGGCAGGATATAAATCCAATATCTTCATCTACCTCACAGGGTGTCTGTTGTGGGGGAGGAAGGGAAAGGAGATTGTGAGCCACTCTGAGACTCTTCAGAGTGGAGGGCGGGATATAAATCCAATATCTTCATCTACCTCACAGGGTGTCTGTGGTGGGGGAGGAAGGGAAAGGAGATTGTGAGCCGCTCTGAGACTCTTCGGAGTGGAGAGCGGGATATAAATCCAATATCTTCATCTACCTCACAGGGTGTCTGTTGTGGGGGAGGAAGGGAAAGGAGATTGTGAGCCGCTCTGAGACTCTTCGGAGTGGAGGGCGGGATATAAATCCAATATCTTCTTCTACATCACAGGGTGTCTGTTGTGGGGGAGGAAGGGAAAGGAGATTGTGAGCTGCTCTGAGACTCTTTGGAGTGGAGGGCGGGATATAAATCCAACATCTTCATCTACCTCACAGGGTGTCTGTTGTGGGGGAGGAAGGTAAAGGAGATTGTGAGCCGCTCTGAGACCCTTCGGAGTGGAGGGCGGGATCTAAATCCAATATCATCTTCTTCTTCAAAGTCGGTATTGTCCAGTTTTCAAAAGTTTTATTAGTTTCAGGAAAAGGTAGGGGGTAGGAATAAGGGGGGAAAAGATAAAAGCACAATACATTCTGACCTTATTTTGTATAAAATAATTCCAAAAAAACACAAGTATGATTCTACAATATTTTCTTTACATAAATTGTCCCATATTATTTTGTCTAAGCTGTATATAATCCATTTTAAAATGTTATAGTATAAGTCTTTTGTTATTATCTAATAGTTTTGACAATTCCTGTAAAGGTAAATTTTATAATATAAAATACAGGAGAAAAGCAAAAAGAAGTCAGTTCACACCAGAGAATCTTGAGTATCCAACCAGGCATACAATTTCATCCAATATTTTCTCGCTTCTTCTTTAGATTTCCCAGCCATCAGCTGGGATAGAAAGCCCAGCTCGGCTGTCTCTAGAACTTTTCCCACCAAGTCCATTTTCGTGGGAATTTCCTGCGATTTCCATCTCTGCACCAGAAGGATCCTAGCTGCTGTGATAAAGTGTGCCAACGAATGCCTCATCTCTTTAGAGCAGTCCTCAGGAAATATGTTCAATAAAAATAATTCTGGCTTGAAATGGATCCGAGCCTTCATAATTTTCTGTAACATTTCATGCACCATTTTCCAACAGTCTTTCACCATCTCACACGTCCACCACATATGGTAAAAGGTGCCAATCTGTTTAGTACATTTCCAACATTTGTTAGACATATTGGTATAAATCTTACACAATTTCTGTGGGGTCAAGTACCAACTATAAAAGACAGTACTGTCTACTTAGACCGGCAGGTTCTCAAGCTGAGGTCTTTCTCATCACTTCCTGCCCTGGTCCTTTTAATCTGGAGATGATGGGGATTGAATTTGGGACTTCCTGAGTGTAAAGCAGAGGCTCTTCCACTGAGCTACAGACCCTCCCCAATTTTAATAGTATTAGAGATCTTCGCTGTTGGGTTGAATTGTTTTGAACTGAGAAAGGGTGGCTATCAAAAAGAAGACGACGACGAAGAAGTTCTCACTCTGTCAGTAGTCATTCTGGCGAAACCTACAAGCAGCAATAGGACGGTGGATGCAATCTTCAAGGTTAAAACGCTTGGGGCTCTTTAGCTTGGAGAAACATCAACTGAAGGGTGACATGATAGAGGATGACAAGATGATGCATGGGATACGGAAGGCAGAGAAAGAAATGCTTTTCTCCCTTTCTCACAGTATAAGAACTCATGCGCACTCCATGAAATTGCTAAGCAGTTGGGTTAAAATGGATAAATGGAAGTCCTTCTTCACCCAAAGGGTGATTAACACATGGAATTCACTGCCGCAGGAGGTGTTGGCAGCTACAAGCACAGACAGCTTCAAGAGGGGATTGGATAAACATCTGGAGCAGAGGTCCAACAGTGGCTATTAGCCACAGTGTATTGTTGGCACTCTCTGTCTGGGGCAGTGACGCTCTGTATTCTTGTGCTTGGGGGGGGCACAATGGGAGGGCTTTGAGTGTCCTGGCCCCACTGATGGACCTCCTGATGGTGCCTGGGATTTTTTTTGACCACTGTGTGACACAGAGTGTTGGACTGGATGGGCCACTGGCCTGATCCAACATGGCTTATGTTCTTATGTGACACAGAGTGTTGGACTGGAGGGGCCACTGGCCTGATCCAACAAGGCTTCTCTTCTGTTCTTATGTGACACAGAATGTTGGATTGGATGGGCCACTGGCCTGATCCAACATGGCTTCTCTTATGTTCTTATGTCCAACCAGATGGTTTGGCATCTGGTTTTTGAAGGTCTGCTGACTTTAAACCTTGAAGTTCCATTTTTAGCTATCACGGAGAACTGTTCTTTGTAGCAGGAACCCCTCCGTGAATGCGTCAGTCCCTTTTTTTAAACGTTGCAAAGCATGACAAATAGAAGAACGTTGCCCCACATTCCAGAACAATCACACAGCCCACATTACCTGTAGCCTGTATCGAGGCAGAATTATACCCTTTGCTACATAAAATGTAAACCACAGGTCGTTGCTACCTTTTTATTCTTCTTATTCTTCATTCCAAACCCTAATCTAATGCGAAATTACCGCCCCAGAAGAGGTATTATTAGCCCGGAGGTGGGGTGTAATTTGCACTCGCTATCATTTATCTTAAAGGTTTAAAAAAAGATTTAAAATGCTTAGTAATCGCCCTTCACTCTTAACGCACTGCAGGAATGGATTGGATGTTGGATTTAATGTCTCGCCCTGTACTCTGAATCTCAGCGTCTCGGAGCGGTCACAATCGCCTTTAAAATCCGCCCCCCCCCCCACAACAGACACCCTGTGAGGTAGGTGGGGCTGAGAGAGCCTTTCAAGGACAGCTCTACCTGAGCTATGGCTGACCCAAGGCCATTCCGGCAGCTGCAAGTAGAGGAGTGGGGGAATCAAACCCGGCTCTCTAAGATAAGTGTCTGCACATTTAACCACTACACCAGAGTGAATCAGAGTCTCAGAGTGGCTTACAACCTCCTATATCTTCTCCCCCCGCAACAGACACCCTGTGAGGTGGGTGGGGCTGAGAGGGCTCTCACAGCAGCTGCCCTTTCAAGGACAACTCCTGCGATAGCTGTGGCTGACCCAAGGCCATGCCAGCAGGTGCAAGTGGAGGAGTGGGGAATCAAACCCAGTTCTCCCAGATAAGAGTCCGCACACTTCACCACTACACCAAACTGGCTCTCCATTCACAAGGGGCCCAACGGAGAGCAATTCATTGGAGTCCATATCAAGCTGCAAATTCCACATGTTAATAGCTTTCTGTGTATGGTAATTTTTTTCACTGTCCTGAACTTACTGCCCATCAGCTTCACTGCATGCTCTCATATCTGAGTGTTTTGGGGAGAGGGAGAAAAAAATCTCTTTTTCTCTCTCTTCACTGCATAAATACTTTTATAAACCCCTATCGTGTCACCCCTTCGGTTGTCTCTTGCCTAACTGAATAGTCCCAGACCCTTCAGCCTTTCCTCATAAGGCAGATGCTCCAGCACCCTAATTGTCTTGATTGGTTGGTTGCCCTTTGGTGTAGTGGTTAGGTGCGTGGACTCTTATCTGGGAGAACCGGGTTTGAATCCCCACTCCTCCACTTGCAGCTACCCAAATAGCCTTAGGTCAGCCATAACTATTGCAGGAGTTGTCCTTGAAAGGGCTGCTGCTGTGATAGCCCTCTCAGGCCCACCCACCTCACAGGGTGTCTGTTGTAGGGGGAGGAAGATAAAGGAGACTGTAAGCCGCTCTGAGTCTCTGATTCAGAGAGAAGGGCGGGGTATAAATCTGCAGTCTTCTTCTTCTTTTTTTTTCCAGCTCCACAATGTCCTGTGGTGGGGGGAGAAGATGTAGGAGATTGTAAGCTGTTCTGAGACTCTGATTCAGTCTGGTGTCATGGTTAAGTGTGCAGACTCTTATCTGGGAGAACCGAGTTTGATTCCCCACTCCTCCACTTGCAGCTGCAGGAATGGCCTTGGGTCAGCCATAGCTCTGGCAGAGGTTGTCCTTGAAAGGGCAGCTTCTGGGAGAGCTCTCTCAGCCCCACCCACCTCACAGGTTGTCTGTTGTAGGGGGAGGAAGATAAAGGAGACTGTAAGCCGCTCTGAGTCTCTGATTCAGAGAGAAGGGTGGGGTATAAATCTGCAGTCTTCCCCTTCTTTTTTTCCAGCTCCACAATGTCCTTTCAGAGATACAGTATCCGAAATGATGCCATGACATAGGTCTATACAGGGGCCTACAATATCTGCCGTTTTATCCTTTAACTAAGAATCCCTAACTAGAATTTGCCTTCTTATCTTTCTTCACAACATTATCAAATCCACTTTTGAAGCTGGTGGATGTAGAATTTTGGGGAGGAAATCACCTGAGTAAAGTATCAGAAAGAAATTCGAGCCCAGGGGTACCTTTAAGACCAAAAAAGTTTTACTCAAGGTATAAGCTTTCGCATGCATGCACACTTCTTCAGACTTCCAGAAAGCTTTTGACTTCCAGAAAGCTTTGGATAAAGTTCCTCATCAAAGGCTTCTTTGTAAGCTCGATAGTCATGGAGTTAAAGGACAGGTCCTCTTGTGGATCAAAAACTGGCTGAGTAATAGGAAGCAGAGAGTGAGTATAAATGGGCAGTCTTCGCAGTGGAGGACGGTAAGCAGTGGGGTGCCGCAGGGCTCGGTACTGGGTCCCATGCTCTTTAACTTGTTCATAAATGATTTAGAGTTGGGAGTGAGCAGTGAAGTGGCCAAGTTTGCGGATGACACTAAATTGTTCAGGGTGGTGAGAACCAGAGAGGATTGTGAGGAACTCCAAAGGGATCTGTTGAGGCTGGGTGAGTGGGCATCGACGTGGAAGATGAGCTTCAATGTGGCCAAGTGCAAAGTAATGCACGTTGGGGCCAAGAATCCCAGCTACAAATACAAGTTGATGGGGTGTGAACTGGCAGAGACTGCCCAAGAGAGAGATCTTGGGGTCGTGGTAGATAACTCACTGAAAATGTCAAGAGAATGTGCGTTTGCAATAAAAAAGGCCAATGCCATGCTGGGAATTATTAGGAAGGGAATTGAAAGCAAATCAGCCAGTATCATAATGCCCCTGTATAAATCGATGGTGCGGTCTCATTTGGAATACTGTGTACAATTCTGGTCGCCGCACCTCAAAAAGGATATTATAGCATTGGAAAAAGTGCAGAAGGCAACTAGAATGATTAAAGGTTTGGAACACTTTCCTATGAAGAAAGGTTAAAACACTTGGGGCTCTTTAGCTCGGAGAAACGTCGACTGCGGGGTGACACGATAGAGGTTTACAAGCTTATGCATAGGATGGAGAAAGTAGAGAAAGAAGTCCTTTTCTCCCTTTCTCACAATACAAGAACTCGTGGGCATTCAATAAAATTGCTGAGCAGTCAGGTTAAAACGGACAAAAGGAAGTATTTCTTCACCCAAAGGGTGATTAACATGTGGAATTCACTGCCACTGGAGGTGGTGGCGGCTACAAGCATAGCCAGCTTTAAGAGGGGCTTGGACAAAAATATGGAGCAGAAGTCCATCAGTGGCTATTAGCCATATATATATATATACACGCACACATATATTGGCCACTGTGTGACACAGAGTGGATGGGCCATTGGCCTGATCAAACATGGCTTCTCTTATGTTCTTATCATTAAAACGTGCCCATATGTGCCCCAGAAAGCACTTCATTCGGAGTCCCAAAACCTCCTTAAGATCCCTGAACCGGAAGAGGCTCGACTGTCCAACACCAGAGCCAGATCGTTCTCAGTTATAGCCCCTGCTTTGTGGAATGCCCTACCTGAAAACATCAGAGCTCTGCGGGACCTGCCACAGTTCCGCAGGGCCTGTAAAACCGAATTATTTAAACTCGCCTTTCCGTGGCGCAGAGTGATAAAGCTGCAGTACTGCAGTCTGAGCTCCCTGCTCATGACCTGAGTCCGATCCCGGTGGAAGCTCGGTTCAGGTAGCCAGCTCCAGGTTGACTCAGCCTTCCATCCTTCCGAGGTTGGTAAAACGAGTCCCCAGCTTGCTGGGGGGAAAGCGGAGAGGACTGGGGAAGGCAAGGGCAAACCACCCCGTAAATAGTCTGCCATGAAAACATTGTGAAATCAACGTCACACCAGAGTCAGAAACTAAGGGGCACTACCTTTACCTTAGAGGCTGAAGGGAGGTCGCTATTACTCCGTGGCACCAATAATCCCACCGAATCATCATAACTGAATCAAGAGCATCCGGAGTAATTAGAAATGCGCATCTTGGTTTTAACGATTGTAAACCGTACTGGTTGATTTTTATTGTGTAATCCGCTTTTAACGTTTTATGTGGTTTAATTTGCTGCCGTTAACTGCCCCGAGCCTGCCAGGGGAGGGTGGGATATAAATCTGATAAAATAAAAGAAATAAGTTACAGTCCATACTTATAGGTAGATTTGCATACCGCATAATGAAGATGTTTAATAAACGCAAGGCCCAAACGAGAACCACTAGCTTCGTTTATATGGCCACCGTTTGTTTGGATTTAATACTGGGGGGGAAGAAGAAGAAGATATTGGATTTATATCCTGCCCTCCACTCCGAAGAGTCTCAGAGCGGCTCACAATCTCCTTTCCCTTCCTCCCCCACAACAGACACCCTGTGAGGTAGATGAAGATATTGGATTTATATCCCGCCCTCCACTCCGAAGAGACTCAGAGCGGCTCACAATCTCCTTTCCCTTCCTCCCCCACAACAGACACCCTGTGAGGTAGATGAAGATATTGGATTTATATCCCGCCCTCCACTCTGAAGAGTCTCAGAGTGGCTCACAATCTCCTTTCCCTTCCTCCCCCACAACAGACTCCCTGTGAGGTAGATGAAGATATTGGATTTATATCCCGCCCTCTGCTCCGAAGAGTCTCAGAGCGGCTCACAATCTCCTTTCCCTTCCTCCCCCACAACAGACACCCTGTGAGGTAAATGAAGATATTGGATTTATATCCCGCCCTCCACTCCGAAGAGTCTCAGAGCGGCTCACAATCTCCTTTCCCTTCCTCCCCCACAACAGACACCCTGTGAGGTAGATGAAGATATTGGATTTATATCCCGCCCTCCACTCCGAAGAGTCTCAGAGCGGCTCACAATCTCCTTTCCCTTCCTCCCCCACAACAGGCACCCTGTGAGGTGGGTGGGGCTGGAGAGGGCTCTCACAGCAGCTGCCCTTTCAAGGACAACCTCTGCCAGAGCTATGGCTGACCCAAGGCCATTCCAGCAGCTGCAAGTGGAGGAGTGGGGAATCAAACCCAGTTCTCCCAGATAAGAGTCGGCACATTAACCACTACACCAAACTGGCTCTCTTTCACTGGGGGTGAAATATAGGGTGCTTCCACACATGCTGAACAATGCAGTTTCAATCCACTTCAGCAACAGGGCTGCCAAGTTCCCACACTGGGCTGGCGGGGGGAGGGGATCCTCCCCCGACTTTGCCGGCGCGATGACATCACTCACGGTGACATCATCGCACCGGCGACATCATGCACCGGCCGCTCTAGCAACGCCCAGGAAAATTCTATGGTTTTCCGGGACTCTCTAGCAATTCGGGAGGGGAAACTCAATGGTACCGGAGGCTGCAGGGGACGTGGCAATCCTATTCAGCAACTACTTTGCAAGGGGTTTTTGCCATTTCACACAGCAAAATGCATTGGAAGTGGATTGAAAGTGTGCTATTTAGTGCGCATGAAAACGCCCCGAAACAAATAAATGTATCAGAATTGGAGTTTTGTTGTTGTTCAGTCGCACAGTCGAGTCCATCTGTTTGCGACCCCCTGGACAAAGTCACGCCAGGCCCTCCTGTCCAGCCATCTTATCTTTTGCCGTCCCCTTCTTCTTTTGCCTTCTGTCTTTCCCAGCATCAGGATCTTCTCCAGGGAGTCCTCCCTTCTCATTTGGTGGCCAAAGTATTGGAACTCCAGCTTCAGCATCTGACCTTCCAGGGAACAGGCAGGGTTCATTGTGGATGTTCTCTCCCCTCATTGGTGGATCTGTATGATAAGGGATGTAGAAGGAAGATACAAATGATCTTAAGGGACCCTTCACATCCGGGCCACTTGCTATTTGAGATTTTACCGTCAGGTAGGCAATATAGAGTGTTGAAGGCAAAGACAAATAGATTCAAGGGCAGCTTCTATCCAAGTGCCGTGGTTAAGCTAAATGCAGGGTTATGAATGGTTATGTGTTTTTAGATGCATTTAAATGTTCTATGTATATGTCCTTTTGTGGGTGTTGATGTGTTGGTATGTTTGTGGAAGAGCACCTCATTTCGTTGCTCTCATTTTCTTTTTTGAGAACAATGACAATAAATTTATCTATCTATCTATCTATCTATCTATCTATCTATCTATCTATCTATCTATCTATCTATCTACCTACCTACCTATCTATCTATCTATCTATTTCCCTTAGGACTGACTGAACTGGATCTTCTCGCAGTCCAAGGGACTCTGAGGAGTCTTCACCAGGGAGTGCTCCCTTCTCATTTGGTGGCCACAGTATTGGAACTTCAGCTTCAGCATCCGACCTTCCAGGGAACAGGCAGGGTTCATTTCCCTTAGGACTGACTGATTGGATCTTCTTGCAGTCCAAGGGACTCTGAGGAGTCTTCACCAGGGAGTGACCCCCTTCTCATTGGGTGACCAAAGTACTTGAGCTTCAGCTTCAGCATCTAACCTACCAGGGAACAGTCTGGGTTGATTTCCCTTAGGACTGATTGACTAGATCTTCTTGCAGTCCAAGAGACTCTCAAGAGTCTTCTCCAGGGAGTGCTCCCTTCTCATTTGGTGGCCAAAGTATTGGAGCTTCAGCGTCAGCATGTGACCTTCCAGGGAACAGTCTGGGTTGATTTCCCTTAGGACTGACTGACTGGATCTTCTTGCAGTCCAAGGGACTCTCAAGAGTCTTCTCCAGCACCACAGCTCAAAAGCATCTATTCTTCTGCGCTCGGCCTTCCTTTTGCTCCAACTCTCACAGCCATACATGACTACTGGGAATTGGAGACTGATTTGTAAAAGACGACTTTCCAAGGAGATTCAGAATGAAGAGGCAACGTAGACCATAAGAACATAAGAACCAGGGCTTTTTTGTAGCAGGAACTCATTTGCATATTAGGTCACATACCCTTGATGTAGCCAGTCCTCCAGGAAATTACAAGGCTCTTATTACAGTGCTTACTGTAAACTCCAGGAGAATTGGCTACATCGGGGGGGGGGGGGGCGTAATGTGCAAAGGAGTTCCTGTTACAAAAAAAAGCCCTAATAAGAACATAAGAGAAGCCATGTTGGGTCAGGCCAGTGGCCCATCCAGTCCAACACTCTGGGTCACATAAGAACAGAAGAGAAGCCATGTTGCATCAGGCCAATGGCCCATACAGTCCAACACTCTGGGTCACATAAGAACATAAGAGAAGCCATGTTGGATCAGACCAATGGCCCATCCAGTCCAACACTCTGTGTCACGTAAGAACATAAGAGAAGCCATGTTGGATCAGGCCAATGGCCCATCCAGTCCAACACTCTGGGTCACATAAGAGAAGGCATGTTGGATCAGGCCAATGGCCCATCCAGTCCAACACTCTTTGTCACATAAGAACATAAGAGAAGCCATGTTGGATCAGGCCAATGGCCCATCCAGTCCAACACTCTGGGTCACATAAGAACATAAGAGAAGCCATGTTGTGTCAGGCCAATGGTCCATCCAGTCCAACGCTCTGTCACGCAGTGTCATCAGGAGGTCCACCAGTGGGGCCAGGACACAGTACAGAACCTTGAACTTCTTGACAGTAAAATAGTTCAATAAAAATGCACCATCATAAGACACAATATGTTGTTGTTCATTCGCACTGTCGAGTCTGACTCTTTGCGACCCCGTGGACAAAGTCACGCCAGGCCCTCCTGTCTTCTACCATCCTCTTAGCTCTGCTCAAATTTGTGTTAGTTACATCACTAACGCTGTCCAGCCATCTCCTCTTTTGTCGTCCCCTTCTTCTTTTGCCTTCCATCTTTCCCAGCATCAGGGTCTTCTCCAGGGAGTGCTCCCTTCCCATTTGGTGGCCAAAGTATTTGAGCTTCAGCTTCAACATCTAACCTTCCAGGGAACAGTCAGGGTTGATTTCCCTTAGGACTGACTGATTGGATCTTCTTGCAGACCAAGGGACTCTCAAGATTCTTCTCCAGCATCACAGCTCAAAAGCATCTATTCTTCTGCGCTCGGCCTTCTGTCTTTCCCAGCATCAGGGTCTTCTCCAGGGAGTGCTCCCTTCTCATTGGGTGGCCAAAGTATTTGAGCTTCAAGAAGAAGATGATGATATTGGATTTATATCCCGCCCTCCACTCCGAAGAGTCTCAGAGAGGCTCACAATCTCCTTTACCTTCCTCCCCCACAGCAGACACCCTGTGAGGTGGGTGGGACTGGAGAGGGCTCTCACAGCAGCTGCCATTTCAAGGACAACCTCTGCCAGAGCTATGGCTGACCCAAGGCCATGCTAGCAGGTGCAAGTGGAGGAGTGGGGAATCAAACCCGGTTCTCCCAGATAAGAGTCCGCACACTTAACTACTACACCAAACTGGCTCTCTCTTCAGCTTCAGCATCTGACCTTCCAGGAAACAGTCTGGGTTGATTTCCTGTAGGACTGACTGATTTGATCCTCTTTCAGTCCAAGGGATTCTCAAGGTTCCTCTCCAGCACCACAGCTCAAAAGCATCTATTCTTCTGCGCTCAGCCTTCCTTATGGTCCAGCTCTCACAGTTATGAATATAATCAGGGGTAAAAATAGTGGGGGAAGGGGGAGAAAGGGGAAAGGAGGGATAATATACTTCTTGATACAAAAAGAGTTTTCACTCCCTTTCAACACATACGTGGTGGACTTCTAAACTAGGTATAAGAATAACATCTCAGCACCTTACTACTCTATGAAAAAGTCCCATTTTCATTACTTCTTTATCCATTCATAGAAAGGAGTCCATCTCTCCAACGCTTCTTCCTTAGGTTTATCCTAACATATATTTTTTTTCAACTGGAGATACTTCATTCAGTGTCGGCCATGAGAGTGGAAGCCAATATTTCAAACATTCTCAGATCATTCATGCTTTTCCGGGATGACTCTTTAACGTCTCGTGCTTCTTGCGAGTTCACGAAGTTTAGCTACTCATCCATAAAGGTACGCAAGGGCCTATGCCTACCCAACACCTAACCGAAAGAGGTGGGACGCTGCACTTCTATTTACCACCCTGCAACTGATACTATTTCTGGATTCCAAATCTGGACTCAGGTTGTTGGGGGGGAAGACCTAAGAAGCAAAACAACCTGTTGAGAGGAGAGGAAGGTGTAACAAGCAGGGCTGGGTTGGAGATGAATCAGACCGTCAACCAGGGAGGGTGTCACCTTCCACTGGCATATTTTTTTTTTAAGAAAAAAACTATATAAAAGGGAACATCTCCATGGTGTTCTCCAACCTGCTTCACCGAAGCCCGCAAACACCACGTTTTACGGACTGGGGTGAGTAGATATTTCATGGTAGTGTTGTCTAGTAGAATCGTCTCTGTGGTCATGCCTTCCTTGAAGAACAGCTTTCCAGAGCACGGGAGGAAAGTTTCTAATGTGATACAGTTTAAGATATTGCGCAAAGCTAAAGGGCGTGTTCGTTATTTGTACCCACGATCAGCTTTCAAAAGAGACTTGCTATTCATACATACGAGGGCTTTTTTAAAAAAAAAAAATTATTGATTTGTAATCTTTCTTTCTGCTTTATTGAGTCTAATTTCTGTCATCTGTGTTGGACCTCACCTGGATGGACCAGGCTAACCCGATCTCATCAGATCTCAGGAGCTTAGCAGGGTCAGTTCTGGTTAGTCCTTGGATGGAAGACCACCAAGGAAGTCCAAGGTTGCTACGCAGAGGCAGGCAACAACAAACCATCTCTTGCCTTGACCTGGCTGGCTCAGGCTAGCTCGATCTCATCAGATCTCAGGAGCTTAGCAGAGTGAGCTCTGGTTGGTCCTTGGATGGAAGACCACCAAGGAAGTCCAAGGTTGCTACGCAGAGGCAGGCAATGGCCAAGCCACCCCTGAACATCTCTTGCCTTGACCTGGATGGCTTAGGTTATCTCTATCTCATCATATCTCAGAAGCTAAGCAGGGTGAGCTCTGGTTGGTCCTTGGATGGAAGACCACCAAGGAAGTCCAAGGTTGCTACGCAGAGGCAGGCAATGGCCAAGCCACCCCTGAACATCTCTTGCCTTGACTTGGAGGGCTTAGGTTATCTCGATCTCATCATATCTCAGAAGCTAAGCAGGGTGAGCTCTGGTTGGTCCTTGGATGGAAGACCACCAAGGAAGTCCAAGGTTGCTACGCAGAGGCAGGCAATGGCCAAGCCACCCCTGAACATCTCTTGCCTTGACTTGGAGGGCTTAGGTTATCTCGATCTCATCATATCTCAGAAGCTAAGCAGGGTGAGCTCTGGTTGGTCCTTGGATGGGAGACCACCAAGGAAGTCCAGGGTTGCTACGCAGAGGCAGGCAATGGTCAACCATCTCTGTTTGGCTCTTGGCTTGTCCTGGATGGCCCAGGCTAGCCTGATCTCATCAGATCTTAGCTGCTAAGCAGGGTCGGTCCTGGTTAGTTCTTGGATGGGAGACGGCCAAGGAAGTCCAGGGTTGCTACGCAGAGGCAGGCAACGGCCAACCATCTCTGTTTGGCTCCTGGCTTGAAAACCATACAGCTACGACTTGACACCATATTTCACCACCAAATGACGTACTTAGGCCCCCTCCTTTGCCCTGTGGCGCAGAGTGGAAAAGCAGCGGTACTGCAGTACTGTGATGTGAACTCTCTGCTCACGACCTGAGTTCTATCCCAGCGAAAGCTGGATTCAGGTAGCTGGCCCAAGGTTGACTCAGCCTTCCATCCTTTTGAGGTCGGTCAAATGAGTACCCAGCTTGCTGGGGGGGAAGCATAGATGACTGGGGAAGGCAATGGCAAACCACCCCGTAAAAAGTCTGCCATGAAAACATTGTGAAAGTAACGTCACCCCAGAGTCAGAAATGACTGGTGCTTGCACAGGGGACCTTTCCTTTCCTTTCCCCTGATCTTGTCCGATCACAGAAGCTAAGCAAGGAAGACCAAGTTTGCTGTGCAGAGGCGGGCACCGTTAGATTGACAACCATTAGATAGTGTACAGTTACTTGGGTAAGCTTATGGAAGACATATGAACATATGAACATGAACATCTGAAGCTGCCTTCTACTGAATCCGACCCTCGGTCCATCAAAGTCAGTATTGTCTTCTCAGACTGGCAGCGGCTCTCCAGGGTCTCAAGCTGAGGTTTTCCACACCTACTTGCCTGGACCCTTTTTAGTTGGAGATGCCGGGGATTGAACCTGGGACCTTCTGCTTACCAAGCAGTTGTTCTACCACTGAGCCACTGTCCCTCCCCAATGATTATGAACATCTGAAGCTGCCTTCTACTGAATCAGACCCTCGGTCCATCAAAGTCAGTCTTGTCTACTCAGACTGGCAGCGGCTCTCCAGGGTCTCAAGCTGAGGTTTTCACACCTACTTGCCTGGACCCTTTTTTGGAGACGCCGGGGATTGAACCTGGGACCTTCTGCTTCCCAAGCAGATGCTCTACCACTGAGCCACCGTCCCTCCCCTATGGTTAGTCAACTTTACAAATGACGATGGTTAGACGATGCTTGGTCAACTTTACAAATAGCTTACAAAGACATGTTTAGCCTGGAGGGTAGATGACTGAGAGGTGATATAACAAAGCAGTGGACAAGTGGACCTTTAAGACCAACTAAGCTTTATCCAGAAGGTAGGCTTTCGTATGCTCTTAAGCAGACTTCATCGGGCAAAATGGGAATGGCAAGCAGCAATTCTTAATGCAAGTGGGCAGTGAGCTGGTCCGTGGAATCATGGGAATGTTTTTAGCAGATTAAAAGAGTCACAAATAGGGATCTGTGTTTGTTAGTGTTAGAACAAAGCAGGGCTGAAGCAACTCTGGAGGGTGATGAAAAGCAGACTGCTGTTGAAGGTGCGAAGTGCCATAAAACTAGGTAACATGAATCTGAGAGGTAGGGTTGCCAAGTCCAATTCAAGAAATATCTGGGGACTTTGGGGGTGGAGCCAGGAGACATCGGGGTGGAGCCAGGAACAAGGGTGTGACAAGCATAATTGAACTCCAAGGGAGTTCTGGCCATAACATTTAAAGGAACCGCACACCTTTTTAAATGTCTTCCTTCCATAGGAAATAATGAAGGATAGGGGCACCTTCTTTTGGTGCTCATAGAATGGGACCCCCTGGTCCAATCGTTTTGAAACTTGGAAAATACTTTGGGGAGAGTCACTAGATATTATACTGAAAATTTGGTGCCTCTACCTCAAAAAACAGCTCCCCCATAGCCCCCGAAACCTCCAGATCAATTCCCC
Source organism: Heteronotia binoei (assembly GCF_032191835.1). Lineage (NCBI taxonomy): Eukaryota > Metazoa > Chordata > Lepidosauria > Squamata > Gekkonidae > Heteronotia > Heteronotia binoei. The sequence continues at coordinate 277,156,325 of NC_083223.1, forward strand.
ATTATACCCTATGAGAATCAATCTCCACATAGAGAATAATGCTCAGCAGACGTTAGAGGATGCAAGGACTATAAGTCCCAGCATGCACCTCGCGAAGGGAGGCCGGACTGGAGCAAATAGCATGCTGGCGGTGGGCGGGTCTTTGTTACTCAGAGGAAGGAAGAAGCCTGAAGCCAGGCAGGGAAAGAGACGCGACGCCGTTCCACCCACCCCCCACCCCCGCTATCAGATTTTTAGGGAGCGGGGGATTAGGCTGCTAATCCAGGGGTCCCCCGGCAGGGTGGAGGGGGGGTTGGGAAGCCTACTGAGAGGTGATAGGATCACCATCTTCAAGGTCTTGAAGGGCTGTCCTATAGAGGGGTCTGGAGACCAAGTCTTATGAGGAAAGGTTGAAGGAGCTGGGGATGTTTAGCCTGGAGAGGAGGCGGCTGAGAGGTGATAGGATCACCATCTTCAAGTCCTTGAAGGGCTGTCATATAGAGCAGGGGTGGCCAACGGTAGCTCTCCAGATGTTTTTTTGCCTACAACTCCCATCAGCCCCAGCCAGCATGGCCGATGGCTGGGGCTGATGGGAGTTGTAGGCAAAAAAGATCTGGAGAGCTACCGATGGCCACCCCTGATCTAGAGGATGGTGTAGAATTGTTTTCTGTGGCCCCAGAAGGTAGGGCCAGAACCAACGGGATGAAATTAAATCAAAAGAGTTTTTGGCTAAATATTAGGAAGAACTTCCTGACAGAGCGGTTCCTCAGTGGAACAGGCTTCCTCAGGAGGTGGTGGACTCTCTTTCTTTGGGTGTTTTTGAGCAGAGGCTAGATGGCCACCTGACAGCAGTGCAGGTCCTGTGAATTACATTTGGGAGAAGCTAGCATTCCAGGACTCGTGGCAAGAAATATTTGTGAATGGAACGGAAACAGTTACCCCAATCCAAATATCTGACAAAGCAGACCAGTGAAATGGCCGGCTCCAGCATGCGGCCCTGTCATTGGAACGTGTGGGGGTCTTGTGCAACTGCCTTTAACCCGCTCGCTGTCTCTGAAATATGGACTGGGTCCTAATATGAAGTTTGTAAGAATTGCGGTGGAGTTTCGCCTATAGTGGAAGAAGACTGCAGGTTTATACCCTGCCCTTCTCTCTGCATCAGAGACTCAGAGCAGCTCGCAACAGACACCCTTGTGAGGTGGGTGGGGCTGAGAGGGCTCTCCCAGCAGCCGCCCCTTCAAGGACAACCTCTGCCAGAGCTATGGCTGACCCAAGGCCATCCCAGCAGGTGCAAGTGGAGGAGTGGGGAATCAAACCCGGTTCCCCCAGATAAGAGTCCGTGCACTTAACCACCACACCAAACTGGAGATCTCTATGTCCGTTTTGTTGCCATTTGTACATGAGTCTTGTTGAAATATTGTACACGTGTATTGCCACACTTTGTGAATATTTACATTTTTGTATTTTTTTTATATTTTGATAAGCACTTTGGTCAACTTTATTTGTATCCCGCCCTCCCCAACCAAAGCGGCTCAGGGCGGCTAACAGCAAAAGCTCAATACATACAATATACAATAAATAACAAATAATTACAGTTAATTAAAATCCGTTAAAATTCTAAAAACATTAATACTTTGTGCTACAATCACTGGCAAGTTTACTGGTAGTTTAGTAGTTTCAGCTGGTGAAGGCCGTCTGGAACAGGATGGTCTTGTAGGCCCTGCGGAACTGTTCAAAGTCCCGCAGGGCCCGCATTTCTTCTGGGAGCTGGTTCCAGAGCTGTGGGGCCATGACAGAAAGAGCCCGAGTACGAGTGCTCTGGAGTCTTACCTCCTTTGGCCCGGGGATAGTCAGCAGGTTCTTTCCTGCTGACCTCAGTGCTCTCTGGGGTTCATGTGGGGAGAGGCGGTCCCTAAGGTAGACAGGTCCTCGGCCATATAGGGCTTTAAAGGTAATGACCAGCACTTTGTAACGAATCCGGTATATAACTGGCAGCCAGTTCAGTTCACGCAGCCCCGGCTGTATGTGCTCCCACTTCGGGAGCCCCAGCAACAGTCTGGCAGCCGCGTTCTGCACTAGCTGCAGCTTCCGGGTTCGGCACAAAGGCAGCCCCATGTAGAGGGCATTACAGTAATCCAATCTCGAGGTGACCGTTGCATGTATCGAGGTGACTGAGGCCTTGGTCCGCCCCCTCTTAAAAAAAAGTTCCTGAGTCCCCAAGCTCAGTCCGTCAGGCTCCAACGAGCCAGGAAGGAACACAAGTGAAACCAAACATTAGCCCACATACACAACAGTGAGCTACTGACATTAAAGTTGTGAGCTATTTGCGTTAAAATTGTGAGCCACCGCGTAAATTAGTTTGTTCTCGAGCCATTTTCCCTGAGCTGAGGCAAAGATGTGTGAGCTGGAGGCCGAAAAATGGTGAGCTAGCTCACACTAACTCAGCTTACCGGGAACACTGGTCACGGCAACCACGGATTTCAATGAAATGGTTGCCAAGCAGATCAAATATTTCCTTATTTGAGGACCCAAGGGGCTGATTTAGAATCATAGCATCCTCCAGGGTCATCGATTCCAACCCCCTGCACAATGCAGGAAACCCACAAACACATCTCCCTAAATTCACAGGATCCTCATTGCTGTCAGATGGCCATCTAGCCTCCGTTGAAAAACCTCCAAGGAAGGAGAGCCCACCACATCCGGAGGAAGCCTGTTCCACTAAGGAACCGCTCTAACGGTCAGGAAGTTCTTCCTAATGTTGAGCTGGAAACTCTTTTGATTTAATTTCCACCCATTGGTTCTGGTCTTACCTTCCGGGGCCACAGAAAACAATTCCACACCCTTCTCTATAGGACAGCCCTTCAAGTACTTGAAGATGGTGATCCTATCACCTCTCAGCCGCCTCCTCTCCAGGCTAAACATCCCCAGCTCCTTCAACCTTTCCTCATAGGACTTGGTCTCCAGACCCCTCACCATCTTCATCGCCTTCTCTGGACCTGTTCCAGCTTGCCTATATCCTTCTTAAAATGTGGTGCCCCAAACTGAACACGCTACTCCAGGTGAGGTCTTACCAGAGCAGAGTACTAAAAGGCAGTTTCATGTGTGTCTTTGAGCATCTTCGCATCAATCGCATTTTTCATTTTGACTGACCAAAAAAAAAAAAAATAGCACCACTAGGAAATGATCCTCCCACCCTAATAAGCGCTGTTTGTCTTAGAAGTGCCACCGGAACATTCTGGAAGATGCCTCAGCTTCTGGACAGCATATGCATCATCATCGGGATCTTCCACAAGTATGCCAAGAGGGACGGCGATTGCTTCACCCTCAGCAGGAGGGAGATGAAGAGACTGATGCGGAAAGAGTTCTCGGAGATTCTAGAGGTGAGCCCGGAGCCCTCTCAGCGGGGGAACAGCCAGGCCTCAGATTCAGCAGGAGTTAGGGTTGCCAATCCCCAGGTGGGATCAAACAGGAAACCACAGTGTACCGATTGGGTAAACTAGAAAGAACACACGGTGAAATTAACAATAGAGGTTGGCAAGATTATGCATGGGATGGAGAAGGTAGAGAAAGAAGTCCTTTTCTCCCTTTCTCACAATACGAGAACTCGTGGGCGTTCGATGAAATTGCTGAGTAGCAGGGTTAGAACGGATAAAAGGAAGGCCTTCTTCACCCCAAGGGTGATGAACACGTGGAATTCACTGCCACAGGAGGTGGTGGCGGCTACAGGCATAGCCACCTTCAAGAGGGGGTTAGATAAAAATATGGAGCAGAGGCCCATCAGTGGCTATTGGCCACAGTGTGTGTGTGTGTGTATGTGTGTGTGTGTGTGTGTGTATATATATATATATATATATATATATATATATATATATATATATATATATATATATATATATATATATATATATATATATAGTGTTGGACTGGATGGGCCATTGGCCTGATCCAACATGGCTTCTCTTATGTTCTTATGTGACACAGAGTGTTGGACTGGATGGGCCATTGGCCTGATCCAACATGGCTTCTCTTATGTTCTTATGTGACACAGAGTGTTGGACTGGATGTGCCACTGGCCTGATCCAACACGGCTTCTCTTATGTTCTTATGTGACACAGAGTGTTGGACTGGAGGGGCCACTGGCCTGATCCAACATAGCTTCTCTTATGTTCTTATGTGACACTGAGTTTTGGACTGGATGGGCCATTGGCCTGATCTAACATGGCTTCTCTTATGTTCTTATGTAACAAGCTTTGAAACCAATGCGCGTGAATACTTTATATAGTCAATTCATTGGAACTAATCAAAAACAACGATCAGACAGAAATCAAAGTGGCTCAACGGAGCTCAAAGTTCAACTATTGTTTCTCTCGTTCCAAAGAGATACTTTCAATGCTGTGATTGACTGGTAATATTGTCCTGCTGTCTGTGAATTTCCTTTCTGAAAGACGCAGGAATGCCGTATGTTGAAGTTTAAAAACGAGTGGGGAAAGTTTCAAAAGTATATTGAAAAACAATGGAACGTTAAAGGACATTTGGTGACCTTTGACAATGGTTAATTTTTAAAGAAACGATATATGGATTATTAGGGTTTGTAGAATCTTTCGGGCTCAAGTGCCGTGTTCTACTGGAGAAAGTTTTCCTTCCAGACGTTCCGTTCTCAGCTGCGGAGAACATCCTCAGTGGCGTTGCAGCTGGAGCAGGCGCTCTGACCTTCTTGGCTGCTGTGCATTGAGTGGGCTGCTGTGCATTGAATTCTTGGCTGCTGTGCATTGAATTCCCCACTCAATGCACAGCAGCCAAGAAGGTCAGAGCGCCTGCTCCGGCTGCAACGCCACTGAGGATGTTCTCCGCAGCTGAGAACGAAACGTCTGGAAGGAAAACTTTCTCCAGTAGAACACGGCACTTGAGCCCGAAAGATTCTACAAACCCGAATGATGTTACCAGCCGTGAAAACCTGAAATCTTTGATATGTGGATTACAGTTTTTTAAAAAATGGGATTATTGGATTATAACTTTTTCGTTTCTTTGTGAATGAATAAAAAGGACTATCATGAAGATGGACTACAATTATAGCTTTTGGTGTTTATTTATTTTTGTTGCTTTTTTATGAAGAAAGATTCTTTACTAGATAAGAGTTTATTACCTTATAACAAATTAAATAAAATAGAAATAGGGAGTTGTTCGTTAAGGGGGGTTGGCACGGCCGGGGGTCACCAAAAGGGGGGCGGGGTGGAGAAAATGTTATATATGTGTATTAACTTTTAATAACAAATGATAATACGCTACTACAATATATTACATTATAATACATTGTTTTTAAACCAAAGGAATGCCGTATGTTCAAATGGTGTAGAGGCAGCAGTCCTCCATCCAACAGGTGCGGCTACACGAGTCCAAGGTTCTGCTCGTGTTTCATCTGCCACTTCCGCTGGCCATGTATTTTTATCAGGAACCCATGCTAAGGCAACAACTCACTTGGGGAGGGACGGTGGCTCAGTGGTAGAGCATCTGCTTGGGAAGCAGAAGGTCCCAGGTTCAATCCCCGGCATCTCCCCCCCCAAAAAAAGGGTCCAGGCAAATAGGTGAGAGAAACCTCCGCTTGAGACCCTGGGGAGCCGCTGCCAGTCTGAGTAGACAAGACTGACTTTGATGGACCCAGGGTCTGATTCAGTAGAAGGCAGCTTCATACGTCCAATAGCTTACAAGCGAGGATCAGAACCTTGGACTCTTGTAGCCGAAAGGAAATTCACAGACAGCGGGACATATCGCCAGTCAATCACAGCATTGAAAATATCTCTTTGGAACTAGAGAAATGATAGCTGGACTTCGCGCTCCATTGAGCCACCTTGATTTCTGTCTGATCATTGTTTTTGATTTGTTCCAATGAATTGGTTATATAAAGTGTTCACGTGCATTGGTTTCAAAGCTTGTTAATTTCACAGTGTTTTCTTTCTAGTTTACCCAATCCCCAGGTGGGGGCAGGGGATCCCCCAGTTTGGAGGCCCTCCCCCTGCTTTAGGGTCATCAGAAAGTGGGGGGTGGGAGGGAAATGTCTGCTGGGCAATACATCATTCCCTATGGAGACCAATTCCCATAGGGTATAATGGAGAATTGATCCACGGTTTTCTGGGGCTCTGGGGGAGCTGCGTTTTGAAGTAGAAGCATCACATTTTCAGCATAGCATCCAGTGCTTCTCCTCAATAGACCCTCCAAGTTTCAAAAGGATTGGACCAGGGGGTCCAATTCTATGAGCCCCAAAAGAAGGTGCCCCTATCCTTCATGATTTCCAGTGGAGGGAAGACATTTAAAAGGGGTGCAGTCCTTTTAAATGTGAGGTCCAGAACTCCCTTTGGAGTTCAATTATGCTTGTTACAACATTGCTTCTGGCTCCACCTCCAGTGTATCCTGGCTCCACCCCCAAAGTCCCCAGATATTTCTTGAATTGGACTTGGCAACCCTAGCAGGAGCTCACAGGAGCACAGCTCCTGAACCTTCCTGAGGGTTCCCCCTCTTCCTCCCCACCTACCTTGTCCATTGAATAGCAGCTGCAGCTGCATAACAATCCCTGGATTAGGAGAGCGGGCAGCCAGCCAGCCAGCAGCGGCTTTGCCACGCCCCCAGCAGCCCTCGTTAACCCCTGGCAAAGTCCATGCCACCCTTTCTCCACTTCTTATGTGATTTTGGGTGGCGGGTGGCTTACTGGTCTTTTGACTGTGGAGAGGGGGTAGTCCAGGAGAGCCCCAGATGAATGAGGCCTACTTGGGCTGGCTGAGTTGGTGGGAGGGTGGGTGGATGGACAGATGGATGGATGAACAAATGGACATATGGATAGACAAATGGATGGACGGACGGACGGAGGAATGGATGGATGGATGGATGGATGGATGGATGGATGGATGGATGGATGGATGGATGGATGGATGAACAAATGGACATATGGATAGACAAATGGATGGACGGACGGACGGAGGAATGGATGGATGGATGGATGGATGGATGGATGGATGGATGGATGGATGGATGGATGGATGGATGGATGGATGGATGGTTGGATGGATGGATGGACAGATGGATGGATGGATGAACAAATGGACATATGGATAGACAAATGGATGGATGGACGGACGGAGGAATGGATGGATGGATGGATGGATGGACGGACGGACGGACGGACGGATGGATGGATGGATAAGTGGGTGGGTAGGTGGATGGATAGATAGATAGATAGATAGATAGATAGATAGATAGATAGATAGATAGATAGATAGATAGATAGATAGATAGATAGATAGATAGATAGATAGATAGATATATGGATGGATAAGTGGGTGGGTAGGTGGATGGATAGATAGATAGATATATGGATGGATGGATGGATGGATGGATGGATGGATGGATGGATGGATGGATGGATGGACAGATGGATAGATGGATGGACAGACAGACGGATTGACAGGTGGGTGGGTGGATGAGTGGATGGATGGGTGGATGGATGGATGGATGGATGTGAATGACCACCATCTGAGACCCTGGAGAGCCATTGCCAGTCTAAGAAGAGATCACTGAACTTAATGGACCAAGGGCCTAATTCAGTACATGGCAACTCCATGTGTGTTCACAGCTGACTGTAGAGGTGAATCCAGGTCCCCACAGTTCTAGTGCAAATTCCACATCCTACAGAAGAGTCGTCACAATATACTAAGCAGACAACATTGTGGGCAGCCAGCACAGCAACTTGTAGGCCCAAGGGTCTAATTCTTTTTCTTCCTGACTTCCTGTCTTTCAGAACCCTCGTGACCCTCAGACCATTGAGCTTGTCTTGCAGCTGCTGGACCTCAACAAGGATTGCTTGGTTGACTTCAATGAGTTTCTAATCCTCATGTTCAGAGTGGTGAAGGCCTGCTACAGTCACCTGCACCCCAGCGAATGCCTCCCTCAGCAAGGAGGCAGTAGAGGAGCCCTACGTGAAAGGGACTCAGAGAGGGATGGAAGGATCCACAACCGGCCACGGGATAACGGAGAAGAAAGAACTTATGCCCATGAGAGAGGAGGTTCTGACCAGACACACTCCCATCCAGCTGAATCTTCTGCAAATCGAGAGGAGAGGAGAGAGTACCTCAGTCCTGTTCAGCCTGTAGGCCAAACAGATGACAGGAGCCACCAGGTCCGCAACTTTGAAACAAGGGGTGATCAAGGGAGGATCCATCAGTCACGTGAGCCTCATGAACAGGATGATTATGAAGGCCTACCACATGACTCTAAGCCACGGGCTGATGTGGAGACTCACCGATGGGCCAGTAGACCTGAACCTCAAAAGAATAAAGCTGGCTATCATCAACCAAGAGAAAGGACACCAACAGCCAAAGAGGAACCTCAACGTCGGTCAGAAGATCTTGAGGTTCACGATGACAGACGTCGTCCATCACATGAGTTTCAGCCACGAGAAGGAGACAGAGATCACTATTACCGAGAACCCACACGAAGACTGAGACAAGATGGGCAACATCAGCTGCAAGAGTCTGAGCAGCAAGTGGGTGAGGACAACCTGAGAAGGTCCAGTGAGTTTGAGCCACAAGTATATGAAAGGAGCAGGAGTCGCATGCACGCACCAGGGGAAGTACGAAATGGTTATGAAAGGTGGCGCCCATCTCATGAACCTCAAGCATGGAAAGATGAAGGAAGAGAGGACCACCCACGTGAGGTGGAGCGGCATCAGCCATATGACCTTGGTGATTATGAGGAACCCCACCCGTTGCCCAGAACTGGTGGCAGACATGAGCCAGAAACACGAGAGGATGATAAGAGAGGACGGCAGTATTATTATACACCTGAACTCAGAGAAAGTGAGGAGAGAAGATCCCGTTCACAAGAGTTTGACTCCAGAGAGGGTAACAGAAGAAGATCCCAACCACGAGAACAACCAAGAGAGGATGACTGGAGAAAGCAGAAGTATTCTCATCCTGAACCACAATGGGATGACAGCAGAAGGGCTGAGCATCGTGATATTGAATCAAGGGAGGAAGAGAGGAGAGAGTCCCAAACTTGTGATGCGGAAGCAGTTGAGGGAAAGAGAAGAAGGTCCCATGATGCCAAACCAAGCGAGAAAGAGAGAAGAAGACCTTATGATGCTGAACCAAGTGAGGGAGAGAGGAGAAGATCCCAACCACAAGAACCAAGAGAGGATGACTGGAGAAGGCAGCTGTACTCTGATTCTGAACCCCAACAGGTTGACAGGAGAAGGCCTGAGCCTCGTAATGCTGAACCAAGAGAGGAAGAGAGGAGAAGGTTTCAAACTCATGATGCTGAAGCGGGCGAGGGAGAGAGGAGAAGGCCTCGTGGTACTGACACAAGTGAGGGAGAGCGGAGAAGCCTTCAAGCACTGAGAGAAGGTGACCAGAGATGGCTGCGGTCTTCCGAACGTGAACCCCTAGAAACAGAGAGCAGAAGGAGGAGGCCCCAGCTGTATGAGCCTGATCCAAGAGAAGGTGAAAGGAGGAGGCCTCAGCCACATCAATATGAACTTAGACAAGAAGAAGAAAGAAGGCTCCAACCAAATCAGGCCAGACTGAGAGATGATGAAAGGAAGATGACCCAGTCAAGAGAATCCCTAACCCGACAGGATGTTAGGAGACAGAGTAGGCCGAGAGACTCTGAAACCAGAGAGGATGAAAGGAGGAGGTCCCGATCACATGAACCTGAACCCAGAAAAAGTGAGAGTACCCGGTCTGAAGCACGTGACCCAAGAGGAGAATATGAACCAAGACCCAGAGAGAGAGAGCAGAACGGATATTATTATTCATCTGAGAGTAACCCAAGAGAGTGTGATCAAAGCAGGCCTTCAGTTTATGAGACTGAATTCAGGGATAGTGAGTGGAGAACACAAGTGCCGCATGAACCTGACTATATACATTACGAGCAAATATCTTATGAGCGTGAACCTAGAGACAATGAAAAGAACAGGCCTCAGACAAGGGACCCCAAGGCAAGAGACTGGGAGAGGAGACGGCAAGAGCCCCGTGACTCTGAACTCAATTATGTGAGGCAACCTCAGCCACGTGAGCCCGAATCCAGACAGAATGAGAAAAGGAGAGCACATGTCTCACGTGAGTCAGAATCAAGAGACAGTGAAAGGAATAGACTGGGTTATTATGCAGAAGAAGAAGGTCATGAAACCAAGCTTCCATCGCATGACGTTGAACAAAGAGAGGATGACCAGAGGAGAGGCCGACCACGCCAGCATGAATTACAAGATGGTGACGACAGGGAACTACCACAAGAAAATGCACCCAGAGAGGATGAGCAGAGAAGTTCCAGGTCACGTCAAGTGTCAAGAGATACGGAGAACGGCAGACCACAGGCCTATGACCGTGAAGTCCAAGATGAGCATCAGAGATCCCATCAGTACGAGTATGGACCAAGAGAGGGTGAACAGAGGAGGTCTCAAAAACATGACTTTGAACCAGAAGATGTTGACCGAAAGAGACCTCAGCCATGTGACTCTGAGAAGAACAGGTCCTGGGAACCCAAAATGGCTCCAAAAGAGGATGAGCAGAGGAGATCCCAACAACACGAGTCAGCACCAAGAGAGGCTGAGGAGCAAAGAAGGTCCCAGGAACCCGAGTCTGCACAAAGAGAGGCTGAGCGGAGGAGATCCCAACAACGTGAATCAGCGCCAAGAGAGTTTGAGGAGCAGAGGAGGTCCCAGGAACCCGAGTCTGCACAAAGAGAGGTTGAGCGGAGGAGATCCCAACAACGTGAATCAGCACCAAGAGAGTTTGAGGAGCAGAGGAGGTCCCAGGAATCCGAGTCTGCACAAAGAGAGGTTGAGCGGAGATCCCAACAACGCGACTCAGCACCAAGAGAGTTTGAGGAGCAGAGGAGGTCCCAGGAACCCGAGTCTGCACAAAGAGAGGTTGAGTGGAGGAGATCCCAACAACGTGAATCAGCACCAAGAGAGTTTGAGGAGCAAAGGAGGTCCCAGGAACCCAAATCTGAACAAAGAGAGGTTGAGCAGAGGAGTTCCCAGCAACATGATATTCAGCAAACAGCGGTTGACCAAAGAAGATCCCAGCAACGTGAGTCTGAATCGAGAGAGGGTGAGCAGAGAAGATCTCAACATAATGAGGGCAAACCAACAGAAAGTGAGCAGAGGAGACCACCATCTTGTGAGACTCCTGCCACAGGTGAAAGGAGAGGACTTCCAGCGATGGACGCCGAATCCAGCACATCTGCTGAGCAGAAACTTCGTAAGCCTAAAGCAGAAGAGGGTGACGTGGGCAGACCTCAACTTCCCCGCGCAACTGAATCCGCAGAAGGTGAACAAAGGGCAGAAAAGCCACGTGAGTCTGGACCGAGCCAGAATGTTCAGACGGGACAAGATGGACAAGAACCTCCAGTGCCTCGTTCAAGAGGGGCTGAGAGGCAACAGACAGATGGACCAGAGTCCCAAAGACGTGAGCAGAGGAGGCAACAGCCAGAAGAACCTGGGTCTAGGACCCAGCCACGTGATTCGCAGACCAGTGGGGCTGTGCAAAGCCGACCCCAGTCAGGGGAACCCAAACCGGATCCCAGAGCAGCAATCGAGATTAAAGGGTCCAAGCCGGTAGTGAAAAGAGGAACTCTTGAGCAACCTGGTACTCCCGAACCGGCGAGAGCCCCAGTCTCAGATGCATCTCGTGGAGAAGGCAGTGGCCAGTCAAAGACCGGTGGAAGCAGCCAACGGATACAAGAACATCAGCCACCATTAGAGGAGGAGAGCCCAGCTGGCCCCAAAAAACCAGGCCGCGGAGGGCAGAGCAAAAGCAACCCAGAAGCACGAGAGCCCAACGCCTCGCAAGAGAAGACCGAATCGCTGGGCGAATCCAAAGTGCCCTTTGTACACAACCCGCTGTATGAGTACCTCGTGGCCCAGAAGAAGTAAGAAAAGCCGTAGGTACCTCCACCGCTGATGCAATGGTCCTGTCAGGGTTCCTTGGGCATCTCCATCCGCTCTTATAATCAGCTCTAATGCTGCCTTTTTGCTGCAAGGGAAAACGATGTCACTCTACATGGCTGTGAAGAGATGCTGCACGACATTGGCGGAGAAGAGGGCCACGGTCCCCTCTGCTTTTAGCACAGTCTCAGATACCTAAATTCCAGTTTTCCTGCAGGTTTTAGGTGGGGGGGGTTCCTTCTTCTTTTCTCTAATCAGCTCTAAATCAGCCTTTTGCTCTACATAATTAGCATTAGAACTAAAATATAATCGTGCATGAATTCTGTTCTTAGAAGTGTCCTGCTGCTTTGGATGTACAAAGTCCCAAGAGCGCCCGTAATGGTTAAGTGAGCGGACTCTAATCCGGGAGAAGCAGGTTTGATTCCCCGTGCCTCCACCTGCACCTGCTGGGGTGACCTTGGGTCAGCCACAAGTTCGCTCAAGGCTGTTCTACTCGAGAGAAGGAGAGCTCTCTCAGCCCCGCCTGCCTCACAGGGTGTCTGCTGCGGGGAAGGGAAAGGAGACTGTGAGCCACTCTGCGACTCCAAGTGAAGGGTGGGTATAAATCCAATCTCTTCTTCTTCAAGTTCAATCCCCAGCATCTCCACTTAATAAGGACAAGACAGGAAGAGATGGGAAAGAGGGTTGCCAATCCCCAGGTGGGGGCAGGGGATCCCCCGTTTTGGAGGCCCTTCCCCCCCACACACTTCAGGGTCATCAGAAAGCAGGGGCGGGGAGGGAAATCTCTGCTGGGCACTCTATTATTCCCTATGGAGTCCAATTCCCATAATTTATAATGGAAAATTAATCTGCAGGTAACTGGGGCTTCGGGGGGCTGTTTTTTGAGGTAGAGGCACCAAATTTGCAGCATAGCATTCAATGCTTCTCCTCAAAAGACCCTCCGAGTTTCAAAAAGATTGGACCGGGGGTCCAGTTCTATGAGCCCCCAAAGAAGGTGCCCTGATCCTTTCATGATTTCCAGGGGAGGGAAGGCATTAAAAGGTGTGCAGTCCCTTGAAACGCGATGGCCAGAACTCCCTTTGGAGTTCCATGATGCTTGTCGCAACCTTGCTCCTGGATCCCTCCCCCAAAGTCTCCTGGCTCCACGCCCAATGTCTCCTGGCTCCACCCCCCAATGTCTCCTGGCTCCACTCCCAATGTCTCCTAGCTCCACCCCCAATGTCTCCTGGCTCCACCCCCCAATGTCTCCTGGCTCCACGCCCAATGTCTCCTAGCTCCACCCCCAATGTCTCCTGGCTCCACCCCCAATATCTCCTGGCTCCACCGCCCAATGTCTCCTGGATCCACCCCCCAATGTCTCCTGGATCCACCCCCAATGCCTCCTGGATCCACCCCCAATGTCTCCTGGATCCACCCCCAGTGTCTCCTGGCTCCACTCCCAATGTCTCCTGGCTCCACCCCCCAATGTCTCCTGGCTCCACCCCCCAATGTCTCCTGGATCCACGCCCAATGTCTCCTGGATCCACCCCCAATGTCTCCTGGCTCCACCCCCCCCAAAGTCTCCTGGCTCCACCCCCAAAGTCTCCTGGCTCCACCCCCCAAAGTCTCCTGGCTCCACACCCAAAGTCTCCTGGCTCCACCCCCCAAAGTCCCCAGATATTTCTTGAATTAGACTTGGCCACCCTAGAAACACCTTTCTCTGCCTGAGAGCCTGGAGAGCAGCTGCCAGTCCGAGTAGGCAATAGTGATGGACCCAGGATCTGATCCAACAGAAGGCAGCTTCAAGCGGAGCCGTACAGGGGGCCGGGTGGGATTCCCTTTTGGTTGTCTCTTTAGCCTGCGGCTCCCCAAGTCTGCTAAACAGGTCAAAATGAACACGTCTGTCTACGCAACAACATCCAAGAAGCCGGATCGGAACAGGAAAAGTGGTTTTTCCCATTCCAGGTTAAAAAAAAAACCCGCTTCCGCAGCAGCAGCTGAAGAGAACAGGGGCTATTCTTGGGGGACAGATCACGCTCTGGGTCACTGATGTAGACACTTCTTCTTCTCACGCTGGTGTAACTGCAAAATGAGACTCAATAAATCAAGGTGAACGGATCTGAGCAGCTTCTCTGTTTCGTCCTTCATGGTTTTTTCCCTGTATCTGCTTATTCTGTCTGCTGAGCAGTCAGGTTAAAACGGATAAAAGGAAGTACTTCTTCACCCAAAGGGTTAACACAGCCACAGGAGGTGGTGGCGGCCACAAGCATAGCCACCTTCAAGAGGGGTTTACATAAACATATGGAGCAGAGGTCCATCAGTGGCTATTAGCCACAGTGTGTGTGTGTGTATATATAAATTTGCCACTGTGTGACACAGAGTGTTGGACTGGAGGGGCCATTGGCCTGATCCAACATGGCTTCACTTATGTGACACAGAGTGTTGGACTGGAGGGGCCATTGGCCTGATCCAACATGGCTTCTCTTATGTGACACAGAGTGTTGGACTGGGTGGACCATTGGCCTGATCCAACAGGGCTTCTCTTATGTTCTTATGTGACAGAGTGTAGGACTGGAGGGGCCACTGGCCTGATCCAACATGGCTTCTCTTATGTGACACAGAGTGTTGGACTGGATGGGCCATTGGCCTGATCCAACATGGCTTCTCTTATGTTCTTATGTGACACAGAGTGTTGGACTGGGTGGACCATTGGCCTGATCCAACAGGGCTTCTCTTATGTTCTTATGTGACAGAGTGTAGGACTGGAGGGGCCATTGGCCTGATCCAACATGGCTTCTCTTATGTTCTTATGCACACATATACAGGCCAAGCAGGTAGAAGCAGGTAGGTGCCCAAAGTGACCGTACTACAACGAGGAGTTTCTCAGAGGCAAACGCCATGTCTTTGGAGTCACAGAATCGCAGAACTGGGCCACACAAACCATCTAGTCCAGGGGTGGCCAATGGTCGCTCTCCAGATGTTTTTTGCCTACAACTCCCATCAGCCCTAGCCAGCATGGCCGATGAGAGCTACCGTTGGCCACCCCTGATTCTAGTCCACCCCTCTGCTCAACAGGGGATCAGCCCAGGGGTGTCGAACTCATTTGTTATGCGGGCTGGATCTGACATAAATGAGACCTTGAGGGGTCGGGCCATGTCGGGTTGGGCCATGTGTGTACCTATTTATGACTAAGTAACAGAGATATAAACTATATGAAAACACACAGAAAAACACAAAGATTTTTTTAAAAAGCATTCTTAAAATATCAGCACTCTGTCTTTTTTTTTTTTTTTTTTTGCAATATTTGCTTTTATTTAATCAACAAAAAAAATACAGAATTGTACACAGAAAAAAAAAACATCCTATTAGAGGTGGATTATGGTATGCCACCATTGTTGTCTTTAACCACTTAACTCGATTTAGTTTTTATCAATAAACGTTAATTGGGTTCAAAACATCACCCTCCTTCCAACCAAATATATAATTTTTCCCATTTCTTTATCGCCTCACATTTTGACATTCCTCTTACCAAGTTTGACAAAACATCCATTTCAGCAATATCTAAAATCTCAGAAATTACATCATCTCGAAGTGGGACGACCTTTTGTCTCCAAAGTTTAGCAAAAAGTATCCTGGCCGCTGTCAAAATATAAACAGCAATATACTCGTCTTCCCGCGGAATCTCGTTTCGAACATAAGAGAGCAGAAATATCTCTGGCTTCAGTTGAATGTTCACTTTTAGCAGTCCTGTTAGTAATCTATGTATCATAATCCAGTATTTTTTAGTTACTTCACAGTACCACCATAAATGAAAAAAGGAACCTAAACATTGACCACACTTCCAACATTTTGGAGAGTAGGAGGGGTTTATTTTATTTAGTTGGACTGGTGTGATATACCACCGATGGAAAAGTTTAAAAAAATTCTCTCTAAGTCTAACTGGTTTTATTATGCTTTGGTTATTTTTCCATAAGAGAGACCACTGTTCTAACGTGATGTTTTTCTCTAGGTTCTTTGCCCATTTAATCATTGCCGATTTAACCACCTCATCCTCCAATTTCCTTTGTAACATGTAGTTATATACTTTCTTAATCATTTTACGTGGACCCGAGACCAAAATTTTGTCAAAATCGAAATTATACTTAGAAAAACCTGAGACCCTATCCTTGTTATATTTTGTGGTAATTTGAACCATTATCCACCAATCCAGATAAAATCCTGAAGCCTCCAGCTCCTCTTTCTTTCTCAGATTATCCTTGTTGTCTAGTAGGTCTGAATATCTAATCAACTTTGCTGGGCACCACAAATGAGGATGGACCGAGGCCTCCTCAGGTGAGATCCATCTGGGAGTTTTTTCACCATAAATTTTGTTCTTGATCTTAATCCATCCTTCATAGAGGGATTTCCTGATCAAGTGGTTTTTAAAAAATCTCCGAGGTTCTCCCGAGTAGTAAAGATTAGCATGCCATCCAGTTTTCAAATCAAAGCCTTCTATAGCCAGAATGCGTTTGTCTTCCAAGCGTATCCAATCTCTTAACCAAAGTATTGTACATGCTAGATGGTACACTTCAAGATCAGGGAGTGCCAAGCCTCCATTTTGCTTTACATCGGTTAGGAGCTTCCACCTGATCCTAGGTTTTTTCCCCTGCCAGATATATGCTCTTATCTGTTGATTAATCTTGATAAAGAATGGCTTTCTGGCAGCAAAATTAACCATTTGTAATAGAAATAGGATCTTTGGGAGAACAGACATTTTAATAAGGGCGGCCCTCCCCATAAAGGATAACCCTAAGTTATTCCATTTTTTCATCTGTTGATCCATTTCCTTTAAAAGCGGGATATAGTTGTTCTCATAAATTGTACTACATCTGTTAGAAAATGTAATACCTAAATATTTTACTGTTTTTTCCAATTTAAAATCCATCCTTCTCTCTATATCTCGGGATTCGTGTGGAGTCATATTTTTAGTCAAGATTTTTGATTTTTGTTTGTTAACCTTCAGACCCGCAACTTCGCCGTATTGATCTAATTCCTTTGCTAGCTCCTCCACAGATTCAGTCGGATCTTGTAAAATTACGACCAAATCATCTGCATACGCCAGAATTTTATACTCTTCTCCCTTTGTCCTAAGACCCCTTATCTTCGAATTTCCTCTAATCACATTGTTTAGAACTTCGAGGGATAAAATGAATAGTAAGGGAGAGAGCGGGCAACCCTGTCTTGTCCCTTTCTCAAGCCTCACTTCTTCAGTTAATTCCCCATTAATAATAATCCTAGCTACCTGTTTACCATAAATTGCTTCGACATTGCTAACAAAGTCCTTCCCAAAATCCATTTTCTTGATAACACTGAGCAGAAAATTCCAATCTAGGTTATCGAACGCTTTTTCAGCGTCGATAAAAAGAAAGGCTGCTTGTTTATCCCGACTTAAATCAAAGTATTCCATCGCATTTGCAAGTATCCGAATATTGGTGCGCATATATCTGTTGGGTAGAAAGCCTGATTGGTCTGGATGTATTACCTCTGATAAAACCTTTTTCAATCTGTTGGCCAAAATTGCTGCGTATAGTTTGTAGTCCACGTTTAGTAGGGAGATTGGACGATAGCATCTAATGTCATCCAATTGCCCTCCCGTTTTCGGAATCAACGTAATATTACTGCCTGCCCACGAATCAGGTAATTTTGCAGAGGACCAAACCTCCTCTGTCAAACTTTTAAAATGATCTATAAGGATATCTTTGAAAGTGATATAGTAGTCGGGGGTATGCCATCTGGACCTGCCGCCTTATTTTTCTTTAAGTTGTTCCAAACTTCTTCTATTTCATACATGGCGATCGATTCATTCAGTATTTTTATTTTGTCTTCTGTTAATTTCATCTGAAGGTTGTTTACTAAATATTCCTCTTGCTTTTCCTTAGAGATCACCCCCTTTTTGTATAAGTCAGTATAGAACTCTTTAATTATTACTTTTAGATCTTCAGTTCGGGTTTTAAGACTTCCCTCTTTGTCTTTTAATGCCATTATTGTCTTTTTTTCCCTTTCCTTCCTCACTTTATAAGCTAACCATTTCCCGGCTTTATTAGCTTTTTCGAAATAATGCTGTTTGGAGTATAAAATTTTTCTGTCTATTTCCTCCAACATTAACAGATGAAGTTTATGTTGGAGAGTTCTAATTTCAACCTTTATATCCTTTTGCAATGGGTTTAGCTTTAACAACTCTTCTTTATGTCTAATTAGGTCCGTTAATTCTGTCATGGCTCTAGCATCCTCTCTTCTTTTATTTGCCATAAAGTTAATGGCTAACCCTCTGAAATAGGCCTTGCTTGTTTCCCAAACTAATGAGTGTGAGATCTCCTCCTGTATGTTCGATTGAAAAAAAAAGGTCATCTCTTCTTTAATATAATCAACAAATCTCTTGTTTTTCATCAAGCCAGGATACATTCTCCAACCCGATTTCTTTCTACTATGCCCCATCCCTAGAAGGATAGGGGCATGGTCCGCTATTGTGGATGGCAGAATATCAACCTCATACACCAACTTAACCAGACCTAATGATAGCCACGTCATATCTATCCTTGACCAGGAATTATGTCGATTAGAAAAAAAAGTATAGTCTCTTCTAGATGGGTTTAAGGTGCGCCAGATATCTACTAAAGCATAATCATCTACCAATCTGCAATAGGTCTCAGGTAATATGTTACTTCCTGACCTCTTCTTTTTCTTTTTATTATCCAATATTGGGCTCCTATCCAGCTCAGGGGTAGTAACTGCGTTAAAGTCACCAGTAATACAAAAATTTTCATATTTGCTCTTTCTAACCTTAGAGCATAGCCTCTTATAAAACACCCCCTGTGAGCTATTTGGGGCATATAAATTGACCAAAAGAAATTTTTGCTGATCGAACACAATTTCTACACCCTGAAAACGTGCATCTTTGGCCTCAAAGACCAAATTCGCTTGGATATCACCCCTAATATAAGTAACCAATCCTCTTTTCTTTTTCTTCTCCTCTGATGTGATTATAGCTTTCCCAAGACCTTTATTAACAAGCAAGTGCTCATCCTTCTTTTTAATATGTGTCTCTTGTAGACAAATAACATCAGCATTCAATTTTTTAAGTTGGAGGAAAATTCTCTTTCTCTTCTGAGGAGAATTTAAGCCATTGATATTCAGTGATATAATCCTCAATTTATTTATCATATTTTGTTTTATTTAATTTTATATTCTCTATCAATCAATCAACTGAGCTTTTTTCTTTCTCTGTTGTCTCGTTTCTCTTTGTGTGGCTTCTTCTTCCTGACTTACTTCTCCCTCCTCCTGATCATGAGAGTAAAAAATTTCTGGTAGTCGTGAGGGGTCGGTCTGTGGTTCTGTTTCATCTGTGCCTTTCCCCGTTTTGAATTTCCCCCTCCTCTGCCAATTTCTAGTCTGGTTAGCAATAAACTCATCTAGCTTAAGAATGGTATCAATTTTGTATCTTGTATTTGCATATGTAAAAGACACTCCTTCTGGTATTAACCACCTATACATAATACCCTTGTCTTGCAGTTTCTCCGTTAACTTTACATAAGCTCTTCTCCTAGATCTTATTGACCAGGGTATCTCCTTCATAATTTTGATTCTAGTTTCCTTTATCATTATATGCGCTTCTTTGGCTTCCCTCCATACCCTTTCCTTCATTATCCTTCGAGTAAATTTCAGGTGTACCTCCCGGGGTAGATCATTCTTTTTGGCATACAATGTATTTACCCTATAAATCGAATCTATCTCTTTCTCTATTTCCTCACTCTGCATTCCTAAAGTAGCAGCTAAAGCATCCGCCATTAATTTCAACAAACATTCATTCCTATCCTCCGGTATATTGAGAAATCTGAGAGTGTTTTCAGCCTTCCCCATTTCCATCTGCGCCAATTTATTGTTAAACTCAACCTGTTTTTGCTCTAGATCTCTTACCTTAGTGTCTGTCAAATTTAATTTATACTCTATTGATTTGGTTATTTTCACCACTTCAGCTAAATCCGATTTAGTATCATTAAATTTGTTATCTAAACCCTCCAATTTGTCTGCTAATCCTTGTATCTGCTTTGATAAAGAAACTTGCATTTGATTCAGTGCCTCTTTAAAATTCTGCTGCAACTCCTTAATGGGGTCCTGTGGAATTGAGGCACCTACTGCTCTAGGCTGACCAGGCGAAAATTTTGTTTTACCTTGTTGAGACATCCTGGAAGGGAAAAGAGAATAGTACTAGACGACTAGTCTTGCCAATTAAGAACTTACACCAAATTGTAAAGGGGAATAAACCCTTTTGAAGACCTGAAACAGCAGGGTTTCCCCTTACACTCTTGAGCAGGTGAAAAATACTAGCTTAGTAGTCTACAGTATGACCCTTAAGGCTAACCATACAATTATTAACCAGACACTCCAAACAGTCCCGCACACAAAAAAAAAGTTTCGCTAAAGCCAGTCCGACAGAAGTTCACTCTTCAAATGGGACTCACACTCCTTTAAACTCCTTTGCGCTCTTCCTTAGAGTCCTATTACAAGGCTGGCTTGCTTGTAGCCTTCACTCTGTTAACTTCTGAGCAGTTAAAACAGTTAAAGCAAAGCCGAAAATAATATAGTGTCTCCTTCCGCGGCGGCAGAAACCTCCCAGTCATAGAAAGAAAAACGAGAAAAACAGCCAGAAACACAACTGATCTTGTCGGCCACCGTCAGTCCGCGGGCTGATCACAAACAGATCCTCCGGCGTTTCCAACAGCCCCACCTCACTCTTAAAGGGGCAACGCCTTCAGTCCTAGAAAGTAGGGTCCTCCCGCCAACAATAAACGAGTAGAAAGTAGGGTCCTCCCGCCAACAGAAAACAAAGTTCTCTCGACCCAAGCTCTCAACTTGCAATAGGCGGGCACATCACTCGACCGCTCCTCGTCCGTTCGCGCCGTCGTCGGCTCCTCCTCGTCAACCCCCGCAAGCGGCAAACTGAGAGGAGGGGGGGGGGAAAGCCCCAGCTGGCCAACTGCTACAGAGACGATGCCAAATCTCGATTGTCGCCCGAAGTCCAAAATAGTTAATAAAACCAAAAAGAAACCGCTTCTTGCCCTCCTTCCATGCACCACCTCTGGACCGGCGGCTGAGGCTGGGCCGTCCTAGGACGTCTTCTGCCCTCGGGAAGATAAGGTAAGAGGGGGACTTAAATGGGGTGGACCAAATGGTTCCCCCTGCCCCTCGCCCCTTCCAAGTACCGACGCTCCTCCACGGAGCTGGTACGGACCTAACGGCCCCCCAAAGAAAGCAGAGATTCGGCGTGTCCCCCGTGAGCGGTTTGGGACGCCGCCGCTTCGCCTCGCCGGATACCGGACTTCCGGTATCCGGCGAGGCGAAGCGGGGGACTTCCAGCACTCTGTCTTAATGGTACTTTCTTTGTATCTCTCCCATGGGATCCGGGCGACTGGGCAAAGGAAGCTCTGGCTCTTTCCTTCCTTCCCCAGGGGACCAGGAAGGGGAGGAGCCTCAGCCAATAGAAGGAAGAGAGGCTTGGCTCAGTAGCTCTGCTGTGTGATTGAGGGAGCCTGGCAAAGCAAGCTATCCCTCCCCCCCCTTCATCCCCAAGGGAGGAGCCTCAGCCAATGGAAAAAAACAGAGGTTTTGCTCCGTAGCTCCTGTGCAATTGTGCAAGTCTTGAAAAGCAAGCTGTTACGCAAGCTGTTACGCAGAAGGAAGCAAGAGAGGAGGAGAAGGAAGCAGATCACCGCCAGTTGCTCGGGGGCCTGATAGGAACACTCTGGGGGCCTGATTCAGCTTCTGGGGCACATGTTTGACACCCCTGCTCTAAATGCTGGAATGACTTTGGGTCACCCATCGTTCTTGTAGAGCTGTCCTTGAAAGGGCAGCTTCTGGGAGAGCTCTCTCAGCCCCAGCTACCTAACAAGGTGTCTGTTGTGGGGGAAGAAGATAAAGGAGATTGTGAGCCTCTCTGAGATTCAGAGTATAGGGCAGGGTATAAATCCAATATCTTCATCTTCTTCTAACTGTATTTAAAGATCACATGTAAGTACATCATCCGGCCACCAGGTGGACACAGGGAGTCAATAATCCAGCATGGAAATGACGAATTGCCCAGAGGATATTATTAATGGTGTGACTCATGGGAAGTTTGAACAGGGATTCCTGTGGGTTTTTCTCCTTCACTCAAGCCAGAACATGCCCCCATGCAAGTGAGAATAAAAAAAAATACACAAGGGGAACAAAAGACAAAGATTGCTCTTTCCACACACTTCTGGGTGTGACCTTGGCTACAAAGTCTTCTGTGATTCCCCCCCCCCCATCCCCTGTTGTTGAAGGGAAGCACTCACTTGTGGGCCTTTGTGGAAGGACGTGGTTGTGTTCTCCCAATCTCTTGCGTCTCCCCATGTTCTACCCACAGAATACGGTTTTGGGAAGCCGTCTAGTTATTCCAGGTGCGTGAGAAGGAGTGTCACCTCTGAGCCAATGGAATTTGGGAATATTAACCCTATCCCTTAAGAACATAAGAAAAGCCATGTTGGATCAGGCCAGTGGCCCCTCCAGTCCAACACTCTGTGTCACATAAGAGAAGCCATGTTGGGTCAGGCCAGTGGCCCCTCCAGTCCAACACTCTGTGTCACATAAGAACAGAAGAGAAGCCATGTTGGGTCAGGCCAATGGCCCCTCCAGTCCAACACTCTGTGTCACATAAGAACAGAAGAGAAGCCATGTTCAGTCAAGCCAATGGCCCATCCAGTCCAACACTCTGTGTCACATAAGAACAGAAGAGAAGCCATGTTGGATCAGGCCGATGGCCCATCCAGTCCAACACTCTGTGTCATATAAGAACATAAGAGAAGCCATGTTGGGTCAGGTCAATGGCCCATCCAGTCCAACACTCTGTATCACATAAGAACATAAGAGAAGCCATGTTGGATCAGGCCAGTGGCCCCTCCAGTCCAACACTCTGTGTCACATAAGAACATAAGAGAAGCCATGTGGGATCAGGCCAATGGCCCATCCAGTCCAACACTCTGTGTCACGCAGTGGCCATAAGAACATAAGAGAAGCCATGTGGGATCAGGCCAGTGGCCCATCCAGTCCAACACTCTGTGTCACATAAGAACATAAGAGAAGCCATGTTGGGTCAGGTCAATGACCCCTCCAGTCCAACACTCTGTGTCACATAAGAACATAAGAGAAGCCATGTTGGGTCAGGTCAATGACCCCTCCAGTCCAACACTCTGTGTCACATAAGAACATAAGAGAAGCCATGTTGGGTCAGGCCAATGACCCATCCAGTCCAACACTCTGCATCACATAAGAACATAAGAGAAGCCATGTTGGATCAGGCCAATGGCCCATCCAGTCCAACACTCTGCATCACATAAGAACATAAGAGAAGCCATGTTGGGTCAGGCCAATGACCCATCCAGTCCAACACTCTGCATCACATAAGAACATAAGAGAAGCCATGATGGATCAGGCCGATGGCCCATCCAGTCCAACACTCTGTGTCACATAAGAACATAAGAGAAGCCATGTTGGATCAGGCCGATGGCCCATCCAGTCCAACACTCTGTGTCACATAAGAGAAGCCATGTTGGGTCAGGCCAGTGGCCACTCCAGTCCAACACTCTGTGTCACATAAGAGAAGCCATGTTGGGTCAGGCCAGTGGCCCCTCCAGTCCAACACTCTGTGTCATATAAGAACATAAGAGAAGCCACGTTGGGTCAGGCCGATGGCCCATCCAGTCCAACACTCTGTGTCACATAAGAACATAAGAGAAGCCATGTTGGGTCAGGCCAGTGGCCCCTCCAGTCCAAAACTCTGTGTCACACAGGGGCCAAAATACCCAAGTGCCATCAGGAGGTCCATCAGTGGGGCCAGGACACTAGAAGCCCTTCCACTGTTGCCCCTCCCAAGCACCCAGAATACAGAGCATCAATGTCCCAGACAGAGAGTTCAATCAATACACTGTGGCTAAAAGCCACTGATGGATCTCTGCTCCGTATGTTTATCCAATCCCCTCTTGAAACTCTATGCTTGCAGCCGCCGCCACCTCCTGCGGCTGTAAATTCCATGTGTTCATCACCTTTTGGGCGAAGAAGGACTTCCTTTTATCCGTTCTAACCCGACTTCTAAACCAGAAGCAGAAGCAACTTTCTAGTCCTTGTGGAGCAGAATTGAAAATGTGGAGGTAGACAATCTGCTAAAACAGGGATCTCAGACGTAATGCCCATGGGCACTGTGGTATTCGCCAACACTTTTCCCAGTGCCTACCAAGTCATTTTAGATAGCGAATGGAGAGAGGTGTGGCTTTAACCTTGCAGAGCTTTTGACTGGAGCAAATCTCATTGGTCTGATTTTTCCTCCCCCATCCCATGGAACAGAGAGTGGCATGCATGATTACTCCTTCCCAGGGCTTTTTTGGGTAGGACAAAGGCCCAGCAGGAACTCATTTGCATATTAAGCCACACCCCCATGGTGTCACCTTTGATTCACACAGGGCTTTTAAATCGAAAAGGCCCAGCAGGAACTCATTTGCATTTTAGGTCACACACCCTGATGCCAAGCCAGCCAGAACTGCCTTCCTGCTCAAAAAAAGCCCTGCTCCTTTGTCCTCTGTTTCTCTATGACCGGGGTGGCCAAACTCACTTAACGTAAGAGCCACATAGAATAAATGTCAGATGTTTGAGAGCCGGAAGGAAGGAAGGAAGGAAGGAAGGAAGGAAGGAAGGAAGGAAGGAAGGAAGGAAGGAAGGAAGGAAGGAAGGAAGGAAGGAAGGAAGGAAGGAAAATAGATGAGGGAAGGGAGAGATGGAAAGAAAGCTACTTTAAAGGAAGGAAGGAAGGAAGGAAGGAAGGAAGGAAGGAAGGAAGGAAGGAAGGAAGGAAGGAAGGAAGGAAGGAAGGAAGGAAAATAGATGAGGGAAGGGAGAGATGGAAAGAAAGCTACTTTAAAGGAAGGAAGGAAGGAAGGAAGGAAGGAAGGAAGGAAGGAAGGAAGGAAGGAAGGAAGGAAGGAAGGAAGGAAGGAAGGAAGGAAGGAAGGAAAATAGATGAGGGATGGGAGAAGGAGGGAGAGATGGAAAGAAAGCAACTTTAACTTAAGGAAGGAAGGAAGGAAGGAAGGAAGGAAGGAAGGAAGGAAGGAAGGAAGGAAGGAAGGAAGGAAGGAAGACGAGGGATGGGAGAGGGAGGGAGAGATGGAAAGAAAGCAACTTTAAATGCATTCTCCAAGCTGCCCGCTGGCTTGGCTTGGCGAAGTGATGTAAAGAGACAAATGCCTCCCCCTTGCCAGTTGACAGGGGTGGTGGGAGCTTCAAGAGCCACACAATATGTATAAAAGAGCCACATGTGGCTCCCGACCCACAGTTTGGCGGCCCCGCTCGATGAGGAAAGCCAATGTGAGGAACAAATGACGCTGTCTAAGACTGAATCAGGCTATTGCAGGGGTGGCCATGGGTAGCTCTCCAGATATTTTTTGCCTACAACTCCCATCAGCCCCAGCCATCGGCCATGCTGGCTGGGGCTGATGGGAGTGGTAGGCAAAAAAACATCTGGAGAGCTACCGTTGGCCACCCCTGGATTGAATCTGGCTTGCTGGCCTTTCGTAGGGCCTGTAAAACGGAGCTGTTCCTCCAGGTCTTTGGATGAGGCAGCGGGCATCTATCTGCCTATTAGATCGGTTGGCCTCCCCCTACGCCCTCACGGCCCGCTGCACCACTGCATGATGGTGCTAAACTATCTCGCTCCATATCATCTTGCTGAACTAACCTATCGCACTTTACTGATTTTATTGATTTTATTATGCTTTTATTGTGATTTTAATTCAAATTGTTGTACTCCGCTCTGAGCCCCCCAAGAGGGGGAAGGGGCGGAATAGAAATAAACTAACAATAATAATAATATTTGTCCATCGGAGTCAGTATTGTCTACTCAGAGCGGCAGCGGCTCTCCTGGGTAGGGTCGCCAAGTCCGATTCTAGAAACCTCTGGGGACTTTAGGGGTGGAGCCAGGAGACTTTAGGGGTGGAGCCAGGAGACTTTGGGGGTGGAGCCAGGAGCAAGGGTGTGACAAGTGTGACCGAACCCCAAAGGAAGTTCTCGCCATCCCATTTCAAGAGACCGCACTCCTTTTAAATGCCTTCCCTCCGTTGGAAATCATGAAGGATAGGGGCACCTTCTTTGGGGGCTCACAGGATTGGACCTCCTGGTCCAATCTTCTTGAAACTTGGAGGGTAATTTGAGGAGAGGCAGTGGATGCTATGCTGAAAATTTGGCACCTCTGGCTCAAAAACCAGCCCCACCCCCCGAGCCCCAGTCACCTGTGGATCAACTCTCCATTATATTCTATGGGGATCAGTCTCCTTAGGGAATAATGGAGTGCCCAGCAGACATTTCCACCCTCCCCCCACTTTCTAATGACCCTGAAGTGGGGGGAGGGCCTCCAAACCAGAGGATCCCCTGCCCCCACCTGGGGATTTATAACACACACAGAGTAACACGGCAAAAGGCCAACAAAAAATCAAAGGTACATAACCCGCCGTGAAAACCAGCTTCTGTTATTAAATTAGACAAGGTCAACAGAAATAAACACAAATTCCACCATCATAAATTACAAAACAACCATCACTTTTAGTCCTTCATAGAAGAAGATAGAAGATATTGGATTTATATCCCGCCCTCCACTCCGAAGAGTCTCAGAGCGGCTCACAATCTCCTTTACCTTCCTCCCCCACAACAGACACCCTGTGAGGTAAATGAAGATATTGGATTTATATCCCGCCCTCCACTCCGAAGAGTCTCAGAGCGGCTCACAATCTCCTTTCCCTTCCTCCCCCACAACAGACACCCTGTGAGGTAGATGAAGATATTGGATTTATATCCCGCCCTCCACTCCGGAGAGTCTCAGAGCGGCTCACAATCTCCTTTACCTTCCTCCCCCACAACAGACACCCTGTGAGGTGGGTGGGGCTGGAGAGGGCTCTCACAGCAGCTGCCCTTTCAAGGACAACCTCTGCCAGAGCTATGGCTGACCCAAGGCCATTCCAGCAGCTGCAGGTGTAGGAGTTGGGAATCAAACCCGGTTCTCCCAGATAAGAGTCTGCACACTTAACCACGACACCAAACTGGCTCTTGGCGCCAATGCTTCCTTTTCTATCAAGGACTAAAAGCGATGGTTGTTTTGTAATTTATGATGGTAGGATTTGTGTTTATTCTTGTTGACCTTGTATAATTTAATAACAGAAGCTGGTTTTCACGGAGGGTTACGTACTTTTGATTTTTTTGGTCCACCTGGGGATTGGCAGCTCTGATCCAGGGTCTCAGCCAGAGGTCTTTCTCATCACCTCCTGCCTGGTCATTTGAATGGGAGATAATGAGGATTGAACCTGGGACCTTCTGCATGCCAAGCAGAGGCTCAAACATTGAGCCAGAGCCCATCAGCAGCAGCCTAAGTGAGCAGCCTATCATAATGCAGTGATCCTTCCTCAATATCACTTTGGAAATGTTTCCTGTGAGCATCTTGGGTTTACATCATTGCCCAAGAATCTCACAATCTAGCCACTGAAGGACAGTTGCGAAAAAAGTGAAGAAACCTTTTATGGCAACGGCTGCAAGGCCGTGTTCCCTGAAGCAATCTGGCAAACAAGATGATGATGATATTGGATTTCTATCCCGCCCTCCACTCCGAAGAGTCTCAGAGCGGCTCACAATCTCCTTCCCCTTCCTCCCCCACAACAGACACCCTGTGAGGTAGATGAAGTCTCAGAGCGGCTCACAATCTCCTTCCCCTTCCTCCCCCACAACAGACACCCTGTGAGGTAGATGAAGTCTCAGAGTGGCTCAAAATCTCCTTTCCCTTCCTCCCCCACAACAGACACCCTGTGAGGTGGGTGGGGCTGGAGAGGGCCCTCACAGCAGCTGCCCTTTCAAGGACAACCTCTGCCAGAGCTATGGCTGACCCAAGGCCATGCCAGCAGGTGCAAGTGGAGGAGTGGGGGGATCAAATCCGGTTCTCCCAGATAAGAGAAGGTAGAGAAAGAAGTACTTTTCTCCCTTTCTCACAATACAAAAACTCGTGGGCATTCGATGAAATTGCTGAGCAGTTGGGTTAGAATGGATAAAAGGAGGTACTTCTTCACCCAAAGGGTGATTAAGATGTGGAATTCACTGGCACAGGAGGTGGTGGCAGCTACAAGCATAGCCAGCTTCAAGAGGGGCTTGGATAAAAATATGGAGCAGAGGTCCATCAGTGGCTATTAGCCACAGTGTGTATAGATATGTATATTGGACTGGATGGGACATTGGCCTGATCCAACATGGCTTCTCTTATGTTCTTAAGAACATAAGAAGCCATGTTGGATCAGGCCAATGGCCCATCCAGTCCAACACTGTGTCACACAGTGGCCAAAATATGTGTGTGTGTGTGTGTGTGTGTATACATACACACACACACACACACTGTGGCTAATAGCCACTGATGGACCTCTGCTCCATATTTTTATCCAATCCCCTCTCGAAGCTGGCTATGCTTGTAGCTGCCACCACCTCCTGTGGCAGTGAATTCCACATATTAATCACCCTTTGGGTGAAGAAGGACTTCTTTTTATCCATTCTAACCTGACTGCTCAGCCATTTCATCAAATGCCCACGAGTTCTTGTATTGTGAGAAAGGGAGAAAAGGACTTCTTTCTCTGCTTTCTCCATCCCATGCAGAGTCACCCACAGGGTGATTAAGACGTGGAATTCACTGCCGCAGGAGGTGGTGGCAGCTCCAACCATAGATGGCTTCAAGAGGGGATTGGATCAACATCTGAGCCATTTCATGGAGTGCCCACGAGTTCTTGTACTGTGAGAAAGGGAGAAGAGGACTTCGTTCTCTACTTTCTCCGTTTGCTTCACAGGAGACTGAAGCTGCATCTTCTATGCAACTGATTTAAGGAAATTGCACCGGTAGACTTTTAAAATATATATATACATCATTAGGCCCTTTGGCTCTCCTCCTCCTGATGTTCCGTTTGCTATAAATATATTTGGATGAGGCCCGCTATGTTTTTGTGTGAGGGTGACTTTATTTGCATTAGCTTTCAGAAGCACAATGGAGACTCGTTTATATGTGGGAGTGTTGCTTTGTATCTCTGCCACCCTTATCTGGGTTTAGAATTGCCAATCCGAGGGGGTGGGGGGCAGGGGATCCCCCGGTCTGGAGGCCCTCCCCCCACTTCAGGGTCATCATAAAGCAGGGGGAGGGGAGGGAAATGTCTTCTGGGAACGCCATTATTCCCTATGCAGACTTTTTCCCCACAGGAAATAATGGAGAATCGATCTGTGGGTATCTGGGGCTCTTGGGAGGCTGTTTTTTGAGGTAGAGGCACCACATTTTCGGTATAGCATCCTGTGCCTCTCCCCAAAATATCCCCCAAGTTTCAAAAAGAATGGACATGGGGGTCCAATTCTATGAGCCCCCCAAAGAAGGTGCCCCTATCCTTCATTATTTCCTATGGAAGGAAGGCATTTTTAAAGGTGTGCTGTCCCTTTAAAGGTGAGGGCCAGAACTCCCTTTGGAGTCCAATTATGCTTGTCACACCCTTGCTCCTGGCTCCGCCCCCAATGTCTCCTGGCTCCACCCCCAAAGTCCCCAGATATTTCTTGAATTGGACATGGCAACCCTATCTGCGTTTCACTTTGGTTGCTTGCCATCTGGAGGCTGATAACACTTCAGGGAGGGATATGGGGTGGCATCATTGCACAGTGATGATGTCACTTCCAGGGAAAACTCAGAAGTGACCCCATGCTTTTCTGGGGATTGCAGGGGGGCGGGGGGAGAATCTACAGTTTTACCATAGAGTTTCCAGCAATTCCTAGAGAGGACTGGAGTCTCTTCTGGGTTTTTAAAAAAGAGATCCAGTTTGGTGTAGTGGTTACGTGTGCGGACTCTTATCTGGGAGAACTGGGTTTGATTCCCCACTCCTCCAGTTGCAGCTGCTGGAATGGCCTTGGGTCAGCCATAGCTCTTGCAGAGGTTGTCCTTGAAAGGGCAGCTGCTGAGAGAGCCCTCTCAGCCCCACCCTCCTCACAGGGTGTCGGTTGTGAAGGGAGAAGATATAGGAGATTGTGAGAGCCCTCTCAGCCCCACGCACCTCACAGGGTGTCTGTTGTGGGGGGAGAAGATATAGGAGATTGTGAGAGCCCTCTCAGCCCTCCAGATAACTGCTCTAACGGTCATAGAATCATAGAGTTGGAAGGGACCTCCAGGGTCATCTAATCCAACCCCCTACACAATGCAGGAAACTCACAAACACCTCACCACAAATTCACAGGATCCTCATTGCTGTCTGATAGCCATCTAGCCTCTGCTTAAAAACCTCCAAGGTAGGAGAGCCCACCACCTCCCAAGGAGGAAGCCTGTTCCACTGAGGAATCGCTCTAACGGCCAGCAAGTTCTTCCTAATGTTGAGCCGGAAACTCTTCTGTTTTAATTTCAACCCATTGGTTCTGGTCCTATCTTTTGGGGCCACAGAAAACAGTTCTGCACCATCCTCTAGGTGACAGCCCTTCAAGGACTTGAAGATGGTGATCCTATCACTTCTCAGCCGCCTCCTCTCCAGGCTAAACATCCCCAGCTCCTTCAAACTTTCCTCCTAGGACTTGGTCTCCAGTCCCCTCACCATCTTCGTCGCCCTCCTCTGGACCCGTTCCGGCTTGTCCATTTCCTTCTTAAAATCTGGTGCCGCGTTTACTCATTACTAATTTACTAATTACTAAAGGATGCACCTCCTTTTAAAATGGAAAACTACTTTCAAACTTTTTTGCTACAAAAATCCACAGTAACCACCACAGAAGACAATGAAACCAATTTCAACGGAGGCCATGGACATTTTAGTGATACAGCATACAAGTAACTAGTTACAATAGATGTGTTTCGTGTTGCCACTTCATCAGTCTTATAAATGTCCTGGCCTTGTTAAGCTGCATATAATAGAGTAGGCCAGTTTCTTTTACTCAAAACAGGTGCAAAGCCTTGCAATTCATTGCTGGCCAAAACACTTCCCATACAAGCACGGAGGCTTCCTGAAGGAATCACCTTAAAAATACAAATAAAATTCAAATAAAGGGTTGTTATTGGTATTTTGGGGACCCAAGGGATGAAATCAAAACTTTATCTCCCAATGATGCCATTTAGCCCTTACAGGGAACATATACTCTTAAAACTCACCCGTTGCTGCAAAAGACTTTTCTATGAGGAGCAAGCCTCTTTTATCTGGTGCCAAACCTTAAGAACATAAGAGAAGCCATGTTAGATCAGGCCAGTGGCCCATCCAGTCCAACACTCTGTGTCACATAAGAACATAAGAGAATCCATGTTGGATCAGGCCAATGGCCCATCCAGTCCAACACTCTGTGTCACATAAGAACATAAGAGAAGCCATGTTGGATCAGGCCAATGGCCCCTCCAGTCCAACACTCTGTGTCACATAAGAACAGAAGAGAAGCCCTGTTGGATCAGGCCAATGGCCCATCCAGTCCAACACTCTGTGTCACATAAAAACATAAGAGAAGCCATGTTGGATCAGGCCAACGGCCCATCCAGTCCAACACTCTGTGTCACATAAGAACATAAGAGAAGCCATGTTAGATCAGGCCAACGGCCCATCCAGTCCAACACTCTGTGTCACATAAGAACATAAGAGAAGCCATGTTGGATCAGGCCAGTGGCCCCTCCAGTCCAACACTCTGTGTCACATAAGAACATAAGAGAAGCAATGTTGGATCAGGCCATTGGCCCCTCCAGTCCAAAACTCTGTGTCACATAAGAACAGAAGAGAAGCCCTGTTGGATCAGGCCAATGGCCCATCCAGTCCAACACTCTGTGTCACATAAGAACATAAGAGAAGCCATGTTAGATCAGGCCAACGGCCCATCCAGTCCAACACTCTGTGTCACATAAGAACATAAGGGAAGCCATGTTAGATCAGGCCAACGGCCCATCCAGTCCAACACTCTGTGTCACATAAGAACATAAGAGAAGCCATGTTGGATCAGGCCAACGGCCCATCCAGTCCAACACTCTGTGTCACATAAGAACATAAGAGAAGCCATGTTGGATCAGGCCAACGGCCCATCCAGTCCAACACTCTGTATCACATAGTGGCAAAAAAAAATTATATATACACACACACACTGTGGCTAATAGCCACTGATGGACCTCTGCTCCATATTTTTATCTAAACCCCTCTTGAAGCTGGCTATGCTTGTG
Source organism: Heteronotia binoei (assembly GCF_032191835.1). Lineage (NCBI taxonomy): Eukaryota > Metazoa > Chordata > Lepidosauria > Squamata > Gekkonidae > Heteronotia > Heteronotia binoei. The sequence goes on from NC_083223.1 coordinate 277,188,478, forward strand.
GCCGCCACCATGTCCTGTGGCAGTGAATTCCACATGTTAATCACCCTTTGGGTGAAAAAGTACTTCCTTTTATCCGTTTTAACCTGTCTGCTCAGCAATTTCATCGAATGCCCACGAGTTCTTGTATTGTGAGAAAGGGAGAAAAGTCCTTTCTCTACTTTCTCCATCCCATGCATTATCTTGTAAACCTCTCTCATGTCACCCCACAGTCGACGTTTCTCCAAGCTAAAGAGTCCCAAGCGTTTCAACCTTTCTTCATAGGGAAAGTGTTCCAGCCCTTTAATCATTTTAGTTGCCCTTTTCTGGACTTTCTCCAATGCTATAATATCCTTTTTGAGGTGCGGTGACCAGAACTGCACACAGTATTCAATTTTAAAGCTGGCCCGATGCTCTCAAGTTGAAAGCTATGCAGAAACGAGACAAATCTCTTATAAAGAGAATGCCGTTCTTCATCTTGAGCCGGAACAAAGCCCTTTCTTCTTATCGCCGGCCAAGAAACTCAAAAGAAGTACCAACCACTGGTCTTTCTTAAGAGAATGTTCCCCATAATCACATGCAGCTGGCCATACAGTCTCACGGGCCACAAAGGTGCAGAGACCTAGCCAAACCTTAATCAAGGTGGCTGTGCGATTAAAATGACCACGGGCTCTGTTGAAATTGGTTTCATTGTCTTCTGGGGTTGTTAATTGTGGATTTTTGTACCAAAGAAGTTTAAAAGTCGTTTTATTTTTTTTTTTAAAGTATGCCTGCACACGAAAGCTGACGTTCTGAATAAAACTTAAGTTGGCCTTAAAGGTGCGATGACTCCTATTTTGTAGATCAGTCGTGAGCCCGGATCTCCAGCCACCACCTGGAGGCTGGCAACACTGTCATGGACCCAACAAGTGCAGAGGCCTGTCAAGCCTGTGAGGGATGCAAAATAGCGAGGAGGACTTCCCCTTCATGCCTTTCTCGCCAACTTCCAGTTTCCAGAGGTTTTGGCTACCCACCGCCGTAAACAGGCCTCTGGGCTTAATCGCCCTGCGTTCCGGTGCAGCCGAGCTGCTCTCACGTTCTTCTGCTCTGGCAAAACCCCGACGGCTTGATTTCCCACTCACTGCATCTCCCCTCCACTATGGTGTTGCTTCACCAGTTGGATTTCTGCCTGCGGTGGAACCTAGGATTGCCAATCCCCAGGTGGGGGCAGGGGATCCCTGGTTTGGAGACCCTCCCCCCCCCCCGCTTCAAGGTCATCAGAAAGCGGGGGGAGGGGAGGGAAATATCTGCTGGGAACTCTATTATTCCCTATGGAGATTTATTCCCGTAGAAAATCATGGAGAATTGATCTGCAGGTATCTGGGGCTCTGGGCGGGCTGTTATTTGGGGTAGAGACACCAAATTTTTAGTATAGCATCTAGTGCCTCTCCCCAAAATACCCCCCAAGTTTCAAAGCGATTGGACCAGGGGGTCCAATTCTATGAGCCCCCAAAGAAGGTGCCCCTATCCTTCATTATTTCCTATGGAAGGAAGGAATTGAAAAGGTGTGCCGTCCCTTTAAGTGTGATGGCCAGAACTCCCTTTGGAGTTCAATGATGCTTGTCACAGCCTTGATCTTGGCCCCACCCAATGTCTCCTGGCTCCACCCCCCAAAGTCTCCTGGCTCCACCCCCAAAGTCCCCAGATATTTCTTGAATTGGACTTGGCAACCCTCAGCGGCCCTGCCAGGAAAAACAAACGAGAGCTAACAGGCTGGGAAAGAAAGCAAACTCATCTCCCCTCCCCAACGCATTCCAGAGTGAGGGCGGAGAGCTGAGCTCTCCAAACAAGCAAGTCTAGCTTTGCGCCGAAGGAGGGGGAGAAAGGGGGGGAAGCGCTTGCCAAACCAGGCGAGGGAGGGAGGGAGAAAAGGGCGTTGGCTGGGGCGGGGAGGGGCGAGCCCTCCTCGCCTCCCATGAAACCCATTGCTCACAATTAGCCAGCCAGCCCATAGCTGTGGTCCACCTCGCCCTCTCTCTCCGCAGACATGGTAAGTTGACGCCCGTTTGGCACGCTGGTCCCAGGGCTTCCAAACTTTGCGCTTTTACGCACGGGACTTAGAAAAACGGCCTTTCCGCCCCTTCCATTTCCCTCCGCCCCAGAGCACTCAAAAGAGAAAACAAGCTCCAAAAAAAGAAAAAAAAAGAAAACTTGTTTCCATTCAGTGGAGATTGGAGAATATGGGAGAGGATTTTGGCAGCTGAGAGCAAAAGGCATGCGCCAAGGGTGAAGTCACTGTCTCCACATGGGGGGAAAATGAGGGCTGGGCAGGAACCTGGGAAGGGGGGATGTGGGGCCGGACAACACCGGTGGGATCCAGCGGGTGGGGGGCCACCGGCGCCCCCTCTAACCCGAGTTAAGCATGAGCTACTTCACCAATTTGTAGCCTCCAACTCGCGCTTTTTTTTTGTCTTCGCTCAGGAAAAACAACCCCAGAGCACAATAATTTTGCAGCAGCAGAAGAAGAAATTGGATTTCTATCCCGCCCTATACCCTTGAGTCTCAAAGCGGTCACAATCGCCTTTCCCTTCCCCCCCCCCTCCCCAACAGACACCCTGTGAGGTAGGTGAGGGTGAGAGAGCTCTTACAGCAGCTGCCCTTTCGAGGACAGCTCTGCGAGAGCTGCGGCTGACCCAAGGCCGTTCCAGCAGCTGCAAGTGAAGGAGCGGGGAATCAAACCCGGTTCTCCCGGATAAGAGCCCTTGCACTTCATCACGACGCCAGGGGTGGCCAACGGTAGCTCTGCAGATGTTTTCTGCCTACAACTCCCATCGGCCAGGCTGGGGCTGATGGGAGTTGTAGGCAAAAAACATCTGCGGAGCTACCGTTGGCCACCCCTGCACTACGCCAAACCAGGCGAGGGAGGAGTGGGTGTTGGCTGGGGTGGGGAGGTGGCTCCCAACTTTAATGCCTGTAGCTCACAGAGTAGAATCTTTGCTCACAAGATTCCGCAGCTTAGAGGGGACATGGAGGGGCACCACAAATTTCTAGAAAACAGATGTTCACAGAGGGCGCACTGATATTTGCTTCAGCAGACGTGCGACGGGAAGATCTGGGGTTATGCCTTCATGTTCGACATGCGCACAGACGGCCACGGCCCAGCGTGACTCCACAGTATGCGGCCACCCTGCAACTCCCCTTGTCTGGGGTTAGGGTTGCCAATCCCCAGGTGCGGGCAGGGGATCCCCCAGTTTGGAGGCCCTGCCCCCGCTTCAGGGTCGTCAGAAAGCGGGGGGAGGGGAGGGAAAGGTCTGCTGGGAACTCTGTTATTCCCCTATGGAGATTTATTCCCGTAGAAAATAATGGAGAATTGATCTGCGGGTATCTGGGGCTCTGGGGGGGGGCTGTTTTTGGGGGTAGAGGCACCAAACATTCAGTATAGCATCTAGTGCCTCTCCCCAAAATACCCCCCAAGATTCAAGAAGATTGGGCCAGGGGGTCCAATTCTATGAGCCCCAAAAGAAGGTGCCCCTATCCTTCATTATTTCCTATGGACGGAAGGCATTGAAAAGGTGTGCCGTCCCTTTAAATGTGATGGCCAGAATTCCCTTTGGAGTTCAATGATGCTTGTCACAGCCTTGATCTTGGCTGCACCCCTAATGTCTCCTGGCTCCACCCCCAAAGTCTCTTGGCTCCACCCCCAAAGTCCCCAGATATTTCTTGAATTGGACTTGGCAACCCTATGTGGGGTTTCAGAGAACGCATGACTGTCGTTCGCACTGAAACCTGGCAACCGCAACCTCTGCGTAGAGCGGAAGTTCCCGCTGGCTCTGTGGGGAAATGGAGACTGCGCCCAAAAATGGTGGGGCCTTCTTAAATCCTTTTTTTTTTTACTGTTTTGTCGGTTCAGATTTCAAATCTATGCTTTTAAAAGCGGGAATCCTTCCCAGGTGGTTAGGTGTGGTTCCACATCTCAAGGGAGGGCCGGGAAAAGGGTGCGGCCGCATAAGGGGCCATTTTGGAGCTGTTGAACCTGCAGGGCATAACGTGCATGGATCACACATCCGTGTGTTCTGCAGGTGTGGTGAAAAGGGTTGAACTGGGGTGTGAACTGGCAGAGACTGACCAAGAGAGAGATCTTGGGGTCATGATAGATGACTCACTGAAAGTGTCAAGACAGTGTGCGTTTGCAATAAAAAAGGCCAACGCCATGCTGGGAATTATTAGGAAGGGAATTGAAAACAAATCAGCCAGTATCATAATGCCCCTGTATAAATCGATGGTGCGGTCTCATTTGGAGTACTGTGTGCAGTTCTGGTCGCCGCACCTCAAAAAGGATATTATAGCATTAGAGAAGGTGCAGAGAAGGGCAACTAGAATGATTAAAGGGCTGGAGCACTTTCCCTATGAAGAAAGGTTGAAACGCTTGGGACTCTTTAGCTTGGGAGAAACGTCGACTGCGGGGTGACATGATAGAGGTTTACAAGATAATGCATGGAATGGAGAAAGTAGAGAAAGAAGTACTTTTCTCCCATTCGATGAAATTGCTGAGCAGACAGGTTAAAACGGATAAAAGGAAGTACTTCTTCACCCAAAGGGTGATTAACATGTGAATTCACTGCCACAGGAGGTGGTGGCGGCCACAAGTATAGCCACCTTCAAGAGGGGTTTAGATAAAAATATGGAGCAGAGGTCCATCAGTGGCTATTAGCCCACAGTGTATGTGTGTATATAACATTTTTTGCCACTGTGTGACACAGAGTGTTGGGACTTGATGGGCCGTTGGCCTGATCCAACATGGCTTCTCTTATGTTCTTATGAGAGCTCAGCATGGAAACATAAATCCTCAGGAAGGGTCAGCGCATCATAGGAGAGCCATCTTGGCTAAAATTCTCTACGTGAAGGCAGGCCTCCTTTGGCGCAGGAGCTCACAGGAGCAGAACTCCAGAACCTCTAAATTTTATGGTCCTCTTTCTTTCTTAAACACTTCCCCCCCCCCTCCACAAATACTGGGCTCCCATTGTTCAAACCCCCTGTGAGAATTTTGCTGAACTCTTTAAGATTTGACAAACTTTCTCATATTTTTCCACATGAAAAGAGGAGGAAATAACAAAAACATACAAAGCGGACAGATGGAAACCTTCCTCAGAGAGAGACAGTTTGGTGTAGTGGTTAAGTGTGTGGACTCTTATCTGGGAGAACCGGGTTTGATTCCCCACTCCTCCACTTGGCCCCTGCTGGAATGGCCTTGGGTTAGCCAGAGCTCTCACAGTTGTCCTTGAAAGGGGCAGCTTCTGGAGAGTCAGTTTGGTTGTAGTGGTTAAATGTGTGGACTCCTTATCTGAGGGTGAACCGGGTTTGATTCCCCACTCCTCCGCTTGCAGCTGCTGGAATGGCCTTGCAGCTGCTGGAATGGCCATAGCTCTGGCAGGAGTTGTCCTTGAAAGGCAGCTTCTGTGAGAGCTCTCTCAGCCCCACCCAACTCACAGTACCTGTGGGATTTCTGCCTGCCATGCACTATCAAAGACTCTTGGCTACAATTCAAAAGGTGAAGCCTTTCTGACATGGACAGGGGAAACACTACCTGTGGGGTTCTGCAGTGTCTGTGGTGGGGGGCGGGGGGGGGAGGAGATAGAGGAGATTGTGAGCCGCTCTGAGTCTCTGATTCAGAGAGATGGGCGAGGTATAAATCTGCAGTCGTCGTCGTCTTCTAGCCGGGACTAACCAGGTGAGGGCTGCTGCCACACAGCAGTTAAATGCCCCGTTGCTCCTCCCAAGGAGAACTTGGCAGTCTTATAAAGGTATACGTGAATGGTCAGGTTACAAGGCTGCCCACTGCAGGCATCCGGAGCCCAAGCCCTTCCTTGCGATCGCTGCTGCTTCTAATCCTCTTCAGAAAAGAGCTTCGCTTCCTCTTGCGTTGGAGGCCTTTTGTCCTCATGACGCAGAAGTGTAAGGCCGAGCGGGAGGTGTCCGACCAATGCAAAAGCAGCTTTCATGGCAGCGGGAATTGGAGCTGGAGGGCCAGAATCTACAGGAGGGCGGGGAACGGATCCAGCCCAGCGAGGATTGCCAGGTCTGACTCATGAAATACCGGGGAGGGGGGTGGAACTTTGGGGGTGGAGCTGGGAGCAAGTTCTGGCCCTCGCATTTAAAGGGGACCGCATGGCTTTTAAATGCCTTCTCTCCGTTGGAAGTAATGGAGGACGGGGGCACCTTCTTTTGGGGCTCATAGGATCGGACCCCCTGGCCAGCCAGATCAAGGCGAGAGAAGTTCAGAGGTGGCTTTGCCCTTGCTTGCCTCTGCATAGCCGCTCTGGACTTCCTTGGTGGTCTCCCATCCGAAGACCAACCAGGGCCAACTCTGCTTAGCTTCTGAGATCTGACGAGATCAGGCTAGCCTGAGCCAGAGAGCCAGAGCGGTGTAGGGGTTAAGTGTGCGGACTCTTATCTGGGAGAACCGGGTTTCCACTTGCAGCTGCTGGAATGGCCTTGGGTCAGCCATAGCTCTGGCAGAGGTTGTCCTTGAAAGGGCAGCTGCTGTGAGAGTCCTCTCAGCCCCACCCACCTCACAGGGTGTCTGTTGTGGGGGAGGAAGGGAAAGGAGATTGTGAGCCGCTGTGAGACTCTTCAGAGTGGAGGGCAGGATATAAATCCAATATCTTCATCTACCTCACAGGGTGTCTGTTGTGGGGGAGGAAGGGAAAGGAGATTGTGAGCTGCTCTGAGACTCTTCGGAGTGGAGGGCGGGATATAAATCCAATATCTTCATTTACCTCACAGGGTGTCTGTTGTGGGGGAGGAAGGGAAAGGAGATTGTGAGCCGCTCTGAGACTCTTCGGAGTGGAGGGCGGGATATAAATCCAATATCTTCATCTACCTCACAGGCTGTCTGTTGTGGGGGAGGAAGGGAAAGGAGATTGTGAGCCACTCTGAGACTCTTCGGAGTGGAGGGCGGGATATAAATCCAATATCTTCATCTACCTCACAGGGTGTCTGTTGTGGGGGAGGAAGGGAAAGGAGATTGTGAGCCGCTCTGAGACTCTTCGGAGTGGAGGGCGGGATATAAATCCAATATCTTCATTTACCTCACAGGGTGTCTGTTGTGGGGGAGGAAGGGGAAGGAGATTGTGAGCCGTTCTGAGACTCTTCGGAGTGGAGGGCGGGATATAAATCCAATATCTTCATCTTCTACATCTGAGCTAGAATCATAGAATTGGAAGGGACCACAATAGAGCCAGTTTGGTGTAGTGGTTAAGTGTGTGGACTCTTATCTGGGAGAACCGGGTTTGATTCCCCACTCCTCCACTTGCAGCTGCTGGAATGGCCTTGGGTCAGCCATGGCTCTTGTAGGAGTTGTCATAGAATCATAGAGTTGGAAGGGACCTCTAAGGCAGGGGTGGCCAACGGTAGCTCACCAGATTTTTTTTTGCCTACAGCTCCCACCAAGCCCAGCCAGCATGGCCAATGGCTGGGGCTGATGGGAGTTGTAGGGGAAAAAAACACCTGGAGAGCTACCGTTGGCCACCCCTGCTCTAGGATCATCTAGTCCAACCCCCTGCCCAATGCGGGAAACTCACAAACACCTCCCCCTAAATTCATGGTCCTTGAAAAGGCAGCTGCTGTGAGAGATCTCTCAGCCCCACCCACCTCACAGGGTGTCTGTTGTGAAAGGAGAGCATATAGGAGACTGTGAGCCGCTCTGAGACTCTGTCTTTGAAAGGCTAGCTGCTGTGAGAGACCTCTCAGCACCACCCACATAAGAACATAAGAGAAGCCATGTTGGATCAGGCAATGGCCCATCCAGCCCAACACTCTGTGTCACATAAGAACATAAGAGAAGCCATGTTGGATCAGGCCAATGGCCCATCCAGTCCAATACTCTGTGTCACATAAGAACAGAAGAGAAGCCATGTTGAATCAGGCCAATGGCCCATCCAGTCCAACACTCTGTGTCACATAAGAACATAAGAGAAGCCCTTTTGGATCAGGCCAGTGGCCCATCCAGTCCAACACTCTGTGTCACATAAGAACATAAGAGAAACCCATGTTGGATCAGGGCAATGGGCCCCTCCAGTCCAACAATGTGTCACATAAGAACATAAGAGAAGCCATACTGGATCAGGCCAATGGCCCCTCCAGTCCAACACTCTGTGTCACATAAGAACAGAAGAGAAGCCCTGTTGGATCAGGCCAACGGCCCATCCAGTTCAATACTCTGTGTTACTCAGTGGCCAATAATACACACACACATATTTACACACTGTGGCTAATAGCCACTGATGGACCTCTGCTCCATATTTTTATCTAACCCCCTCTTAAAGCTGGCTATGCTTGTAGCCGCCACCACCTCTTGAGGCAGTGAATTCCACGTTAATCACCCTTTGGGTAAAGAAGGACTTCCTTTTATCCGTTTTAACCTGACTGCAGAGTTGGCCCTGGTTGGTACTTGAACGGGAGACCACCAAGGAAGTCCAGGGTGGCTACGCAGAGGCAGGCAATGGCAACCCACCTCTTACCTTGATCTGGATGGCCTAGGCTAGCACACTCATCAGATCTCAGCACATAAGGAAGGTCAGCCCTGGTTGGTCTTCGGATGGGAGACCACCAAGGAAGTCCAGGGTGGCTACGCAGAGGCAGGCAACGGCAAACCACCTCTGAACTTCTCTTACCTTGATCTGGTAAGACCGACCTCAAATTGGCGATCGGCGTTACCCTGGGCCTGTAAGGAAGTTCCACGAGTACGAAGTACTCAGTTGTGCTAATGAGCTGCGGCACCTCTTTTTTCTACAAAATGACCATTAGAGCGGTTCCTCAGTGGAACAGGCTTCCTCCTCGGGAGGTGGTGGGCTCTCCTTCCTTGGAGGTTTCTGGACAAGGGCTAGATGGCCCTCTGACAGCAATGAGGATCCTGGGAGGTCTTTGTGAGTTAGGGGGAGGTCTTTGTGAGTTTCCTGCCTTGTGCAGGGGGTTGGACTAGATGACCCCGGAGGTCCCTTCCAGCTCTATGATTCTAAGTTTCCACAGGCTTCCTTGGGAGGTGGTGGGCTCTCCTTCCTCGGAGGGTTTTCAACAGAGGCTGGATGGCCATCTGACAGCAATGAGGATCCTGTGAATTTAGGGGGAGGTGTTTGTGAGTTTCCTGCATGGTGCAGGGGGTTGGACTCGATGACCCTAAAGGTCCCTTCCAACTCTAGGATTTTATTCTATGAACCGTTAGAGCGGTTCCTCAGTGGAACAGGCTTCCTCCTCGGGAGGTGGTGGGCTCTCCTTCCTTGGAGGTTTTTGGACAGGGGCTAGATGGCCCTCTGACAGCAATGAGGATCCTGTGACTTTAGGGGGAGGTCTTTGTGAGTTTCCTGCATGGTGCAGGGGGTTGGACTAGATGACCCCGGAGGTCCCTTCCAGCTCTATGATTCTAAGTTTCCACAGGCTTCCTTGGGAGGTGGTGGGCTCTCCTTCCTTGGAGGTTTTTCAACAGAGACTGGATGGCCATCTGACAGCGATGAGGATCCTGTGAATTTAGGGGAAGGTGTTTGGGAGTTTCCTGCCTTGTGCAGGGGGTTGGGCTAGATGACCCTGGAGGTCCCTTCCGGCTCTATGATTCTATGACCCCTGATCATATCACCTCTCAGCCTGCTCGCCTGCAGGCGCACCATACCCAGCTCCTTCAGCCTTTCCTCATTGGATTTGGGAGAAATCCCCACACACACTCTCTAGGCCTGTGTTTCACTCTGGGTCTCTTTCTTTCATCCCCATATTTTCCCATATGACAAATCGAGAGAGAGGTCTGAAGAGGTGTTTTTAAAGAGAGGAGCTGTGGAAACTTACTCAGCTTCCCAAGCCCAGCTCTTTCCCCTCTCCAGGGAGACACACCCAGCCCTCCCCTCCCCTCCCCTCCCCTTAACTCATTCTTTAGGCCAAAGCAAACACACAGTCGCTTAGCAACAGGGATGAGGTTCCCAAAATGATTCATTGCCTCTGATCCACCCCCTCTTCGCCTCTAGGCTCTCACCGGAGGGATGCCTTTGGCCACTAGAGGGTGTGAGAGAGATTCCTCTTCATCTGTCCTTGAGTGGCGGGTCGAATGTTGGTCAGGAGGATCTGTAAGGGTCGTGAGTCACTCTCTCATGGGTCAGTGGGTTACGAGGCTCAGACTCCTGAGCTGGGAAAGGCTCCCAAGAGCAGGAAAAAGAGAGAATATAAGAACCTCAGAAGAGCCCTGCTGGGTCAGACCAGGGAGGGTCCATCTAGTCCAGCCTCCTGTCTCACACAGGGGCCAGCCAGTTCCTCTGGAGGGCCAAGAGCAGGGCAGAGAGGCCGATGCCTTCCCCTGAGAAGAACCTCAGAAGAGCCCTGCTGGGTCAGACCAGGGAGGGTCCATCTAGTCCAGCCTCCTGTCTCACACAGTGGCCAGCCAGTTCCTCTGGAGGGCCACCAGCAGGGCGGAGAGGCTGAGGCCTTCCCCTGAGAAGGACATCAGAAGAGCCCTGCTGGGTCAGACCAGGGAGGGTCCATCTAGTCCAGCCTCCTGTCTCACACAGTGGCCAGCCAGTTCCTCTGGAGGGCCACCAGCAGGGCGGAGAGGCTGAGGCCTTCCCCTGAGAAGGACATCAGAAGAGCCCTGCTGGGTCAGACCAGGGAGGGTCCATCTAGTCCAGCCTCCTGTCTCACACAGGGGCCAGCCAGTTCCTCTGGAGGGCCAAGAGCAGGGCAGAGAGGCCGATGCCTTCCCCTGAGAAGAACCTCAGAAGAACCCTGCAGGATACAAAAATCTACTAGACAGAAAGATCAGACTAGCCATAGCTGGAAACAGGAAGATCTTTGCAGTGATCCTTATCCTTGCTTCCATTTTAGATGAACACCTGGAGCAGAGTTCCATGAGTGGCCCCGCTGGTGGACCTCTTGATGGCACCTGGGTTTTGACCACTGTGTGACACAGAGTGTTAGACTGGATGGGCCATTGGCCTGATCCAACATGTCTGGGGCGGTGATGCTCTGTCTTCTTGGTGCTTGGAAGGGGAAACAGTGGGAGGGCTTCTAGTGTCCTGGCCCCGCTGGTGGATCTCCTGATGGCACCTCTGTTTTGACCACTGTGTGACACAGAGTGTTAGACTGGATGGGCCATTGGCCGGATCCAACATGACTTCTCTTATGTTCTTATGTCTGGGGCAGGGATGCTCTGTCTTCTTGGTGCTTGGGAGGGGCAACAGTGGGAGGGCTTCTAGTGTCCTGGCCCCACTGGTGGACCTCCTGATGGCACCTGGGTTTTGACCACTGTGTGACAGAGTGTTAGACTGGATGGGCCATTGGCCCGATCCAACATGACTTCTCTTATGTTCTTATGTCTGGGGCAGGGATGCGCTGTCTTCTTGGTGCTTGGGAGGGGCAATAGTGGGAGGGCTTCTAGTGTCCTGGACCTGCTGGTGGTCCTCCTGATGGCACCTGGGTTTTGACCACTGTGTGACACAGAGTGTTAGACTGGATGGGCCATTGGCCTGATCCAACATGACTTCTCTTATGTTCTTATGTCTGGGGCAGGGATGCTCTGTCTTCTTGGTGCTTGGGAGGGGCAACAGTGGGAGGGCTTCTAGTGTCCTGGCCCCACTGGTGGACCTCCTGATGGCACCTGGGTTTTGACCACTGTGTGACAGAGTGTTAGACTGGATGGGCCATTGGCCCGATCCAACATGACTTCTCTTATGTTCTTATGTCTGGGGCAGGGATGCGCTGTCTTCTTGGCGCTTGGGAGGGGCAACAGTGGGAGGTCTTCTAGTGTCCTGGCCCCACTGGTGGACCTCCTGATGGCACCTGGGTTTTGACCACTGTGTGACACAGAGTGTTAGACTGCATGGGCCATTGGCCTGATTATTACTACTAATACTATATTGTAATATATCAGTGATTGCCAACGGCAGCTCTCCAGATTTTTTTTTTTTGCCAACAACTCCCATCAGCTCCCAACAACTCCCATCAGCCCCAGCCAGCATGGCCAAGGGCTGGGGCTGATGGGAGTTGTAGGCAAAAAACATCTGGAGAGCTGCCGTTGGCCACCCCTGCAATATATAATGAAATAATTCTACCACTCACGGCCCGGTTGCTACCAGGCCACGGAATTGTTTTCTGACTAAGAATGGAAACCTCTGTCATCCACAGTCATCGAAATACTCCGGCGGCCCCACGGAAACCGAACGCTGCATTGAGTCGCTGCTGGCTGTGTTCCAGCGCTACGCCGGGCGTGACGGGAATGCCACTTCCCTCTCCAAAAAAGAGTTCTTGACGTTCATGAACACGGAGCTGGCGTCTTTCACGAAGGTATGATGGAAGGGCTGAAACCCTCCCCCCGTCATCCCCCATAACGGGCCCCACCGGAGCTGAACTGAAGTACCTGCCAGAATACCTGCATGACCCCTTTATACTCTCAGAGCCCCTTTATAAAGTTTATATCTCTGCTACCTGCCGTGATACTTTATAACACCTATGGCCTGGCCCAACAAGGGCCCAATTAATGTCAGATCCGGCCCCGCCCCCCAAAAATGAGTTTAACACCCTCTTTCTACAGGGAACACTCTGCCTGGGGCACAGATGCTCTGTCTTCTTGGTGTTTGGGAGGCATCTGCGGGAGGGCTTCTGGAGTTCTGGCCCCACTGGTGAACCTGATGGCACCTGGGTTTTGGCCACTTTGTGACACAGAGTCTTGGGCTGGGTGGGACTCTGGCCTGATCCAACATGGCATCCCTGGTGTTCTTATGTCTGGGGTAGTGATGCTGTGTCTTTTTTGGGTCAACAGTGGGAGGGCTTCTGGAGTTCTGATCCTACTGGTGGACCTGCTGTTGGCACCTGGGTTTTGGCCACTTTGTGACACAGAGGGGCCACTGGCCTGATCCAACATGGCTTCTTTTACGTTCTTATGTATGGGGCAAGTGATGATCTGTATTCTTGGTGTTGGGGGCGGGCACAGTGGGAGGGCTTCTAGTGTCCTGATGGACCTCCTGATGGCACCTGGGGGTTTTTTTTGCCACTGTGTGGCAGATTGTTGGACTGGATGATCCATTGGCCTGATCCAACATGGCTTCTTTTACATTCTTATGTCTGGGGCAAGTGATGCTCTGTATTCTTGGTGTTGGGGGCGGGCACAGTGGGAGGGCTTCTAGTGTCCTGGCCCCACTGATGGACCTCCTGATGGCACCTGGGTTTTTTTTGGCCCCTGTGTGACACAGAGTGTTGGACTGGATGGGCCATTGGCCTGATCCAACATGGCTTCTCTCCCATCCTTATGCTAATATGACCAGGTTTCCTCTCAGACGAGTATGAGATCCCCCCCCCAATAAACTTCCCTCTAACCCTCCTCCATTCCTTTCAGAACCAGAAGGACCCAGGCGTCCTGGACCGCATGATGAAGAAACTCGACATGAACAATGATGGCCAGTTGGATTTCGGTGAATTCTTGAACCTCATTGGTGGCCTGGCCCAAGCCTGCCATGTTCAGGTGACGTCATCCCCGACCAGCAGTGGACCCCAGAGACCGTGACCCACCCCTCCTGCTCTGACCCGTCACCAGCAAAATTCCGAACATTCCAGAAAACTGATCTCCGCGTGTGACCAAAATCAGACACAGCTGTTAAAAGCACCACCATCTATGTTTGTATCAATAAAATGGATGTGACAAATTATTTCCTTATTTTATTTGTTATTGATCACCTACCTGCAGCCTTTCCCGAGCAGGAAAGACTTTGTCTGTGTGGCATGTGCCCTGGTTACATCTAGATTAGAGTACTGCAATGTGCTCTACCTGAGGCTGCCCTTGAAGGCTGTCCGGAATCTACGGTTGATCCAGAATGCTGCAACCAGAGGGCTGACTGGCTGGGGTCGTGGGGACTGGATTGCTCCAGTCGTGTTCCATCAACCCTGGCTTCCAGTTTGCTTCTGGGCTCAGTTCAGGGTGGTCGTCTTGACCATTAAAGCTCTCTATGGCAGGGGAGTCTCAGAGTGGCTCACAATCTCCTTTGCCTTCCTCCCCCACAACAGACACCCTGTGAGGTAGATGAAGATGCTGGATTTATATCCCGCCCTCCACTCCGAAGAGTCTCAGAGCGGCTCATAAACTCCTTTCCCTTCCTCCCCCACAACAGACACCCTGTGAGGTAGATGAAGATATTGGATTTATATCCCGCCCTCCACTCCGAAGAGTCTCAGAGCGGCTCACAATCTCCTTTCCCTTCCTCCCCCACAACAGACACCCTGTGAGGTAGATGAAGATATTGGATTTATTTCCCGCCCTCCACTCCGAAGAGTCTCAGAGCGGCTCACAATCTCCTTTACCTTCCTCCCCCACAACAGACACCCTGTGAGGTAGATGAAGATATTGGATTTATATCCCGCCTTCCACTCCGAAGAGTCTCAGAGCAGCTCACAATCGCCTTTCCCTTCCTCCCCCACAACAGACACCCTGTGAGGTGGGTGGGGCTGGAGAGGGCTCTCACAGCAGCTGCCCTTTCAAGGACAACCTCTGCCAGAGCTATGGCTGACCCAAGGCCATGCTAGCAGGTGCAAGTGGAGGTGTGGGAAACCAAACCCAGTTCTCCCAGAAGATTCTGCACACTTAACCACTACACCAAACTGGGTTGGGCTGAGCCATGTCGGGCAAGGCCATGTGTGCACCTATTTAAGATTAGGTAGCAGAGAGATAAACTTTATAAAGAACCCAGACAAACATATAAAGAACACAGACAAACAGACTCATTGGTCTTAAAGGTGCTTTCTTTGTAGCTCTCCTATGGGATCCAAGGAACTGGGCAAAGGAAGCTCTGGCTCTTTCCTTCCTTCCACAGGGGACGAGGAAGGGGAGGATTCTCAGCCAATAGAAGAAAGAGAGGCTTGGCTCAGTAGCTCTGCTGTGTGATTGAGGGAGCCTGGCAAAGCAAGTTATTCCTCCCCAAGGGAGGAGCCTCAGTCAAAGGAGAAAACGGGTAGCAAGCTGTGATGTGGAAGGAAGCAAGAGAGGGAGAAGGAAGCAGAGGACAGGCAGTTGCTCAGGGGCCTGATTCAGCCCCCAAACTGCGTGTTCGACACCCCTGACCTACCCTTCTCCCAGAACAAGGCTGGTCAAACTAGCTTAATATAAGAGCCGCATAGAATACACATTGGATGTTTGAGAGCCACAGGACATGAATTTCAGATGTTCGAGAGCTGCAAGGAAGGCAAATTAATGGCGGAGGGAGAAGGGAGAGAAATGTGGAGAGAAAGCAACTTTAAATTCTCTTTCCAACCAGTCATCTGGCTTGACTTGGAGAAGTGATTTAAAGAGAGAAATGCCTTCTCCAAGCTGGACAGTGAAGCACTGGGGGACTCTGAGAGCCACACAATGTGTGTCAAAGAGCTAGTTTAGTGTACTGGCAAAGTGTGCGGACTCTTATCCGTGAGAACCGGGTTTGATTCCCCACTCCTCCACTTGCAGCTGCTGGAATGGCCTTGTGTCAGCCATAGCTCTCTTATCTGGGAAAACCGGGTTTGATTCTCCACTCCTCCACTTGCAGCTGCTGGAATAGCCTTGGGTCAGCCATGGCTATCGCAGGAGTTGTCCTTGAAAAGACAGCTTCAGTCAGAGTTCTCTGAGCCCCACCCCCCTCACAGGGTGTCTGTTGTGGGGAGGAGAAGATATAGGAGATTGTGAGCCGCCCTGAGCCTCTGATTCAGAGAGAAGTCGTCTTTTGCAGTCTACATTTATTTATATACTTATTGCACTTGCATCCCACCCTCCCCAGATGGGCTCCCCAGACGTGTGGGTCCTGAGCCGCAGTTTGGCCACCCCTGTCCCAGAGAATCAAAGGGGACATTCAGGAGGGCTGCCAACCTCCAGGTGGCACCTGGAGATTTCCTGCTATTACAATTGATCTCAAGGGAACCAAGATCAGTTTCCCCGGAGGGGGGGGGGATGACTACTTTAGAGGGTGGGCTCTAGGGCATTACACCCTTCTGACATCTCTCCGCTTCCCAAATCCCACCGTTCCCAGGTTCCACCACCAAAATCTCAAGGAATCTTCTAAACCGGAGCTGGCAAACTTGGATGCATAGAATCATAGAGTTGGAAGGGACCTCCAACCCCCTGCACAATGCAGGAAACTCCCAAACACCTCCCCCTAAATTCACAGGATCCTCATTGCTGTCAGATGGCCATCTAGCCTCTGTTAAAAAACCTCCAAGGAAGGAGAGCCCACCACCTCCCAAGGAGGAAGCCTGTTCCACTGAGGAACTGCTCTAATGGTTCATAGAATAGAATCCTAGAGTTGGAAGGGACCTCCAGGGTCATCTCGTCCAACCCCCTGCACAATGCAGGAACTTCACAAACACCTCCCCCTAAATTCATAGGATCCTCATTGCTGTCAGATGGCCATCTAGCCTCTGTTGAAAAACCTCCAGAGGCCACCACCTCCCAAGGAAGCCTGTGGACACTTAGAATCATAGAATCCTAGAGTTGGAAGGGACCTCCAGGGTCATCTAGTCCAACCCCCTGCACAATGCAGGAACTTCACAAACACCTCCCCCTAAATCCACAGGATCCTCATTGCTGTCAGATGGCCATCTAGCCTCTGTTTACAAACCTCCAAAGAAAGAGAGCCCACCACCTCCCGAGGAAGCCTGTTCCACTGAGGAACCACTCTAGAGGTCAGGAAGTTCTTCCTAATGTTGAGGCAGAAGCTCTTTTGATTTAATTTCAACCCATTGGTTCTGGTCCTACCTTCCGGGGCCACAGAAAACAATTCCACACCCTCTTCTATAGAACAGCCCTTCAAATACTTGAAGATGATGATCATATCACCTCACCTTTAATTCATAGGGTTGTCTCAGATGATGAAGTTGAACAGATTGGATTTATACACCATCCTTCACTACCCAACAGAGTGACTTGCAACCTCCTTTCCCTTCTCCTCCCCACCGCAGACACCCTGTGAGGCAGGTGGGGCTGAGAGAGCTCTTTTGAGAACCGCTCTTGAGAGGACGCCTCTGTGAGAACTTGTGACTGACCCACGGTCACACCAGCAGGCGCATGTGGAGGAGTGGGAAATCAAGCCCGGTTCTCCCATATTAGAGTCCGCGCACTTAACCGCTACACCAAACTCAGAAGTGATATGACAGGTTACAGTTGAATGAAAAGACCAGAGTCATGGAGAAATCAAGGAAAAGAGGAAGTCAAGGAAACCACAAGGGCCCTCATTTTGCAAGACTTGAGCGAGGCTGTTCAGGATACAACGCTTGGGAGGACATTAATTCATAGGATCTCCCAGGGGTTGTTTTGTAGAAAAATAGCTGGTGGAGCTCATCCTAGGCTTGCTAATCCCCAGGCCCCAGCGGGGGTTCTTTCACTTTCCCAGGCTCCTTCCTGCCCCCAGTCAGCTGGCCGGTGAGGAGAAGCCCCGCCCCCAAAGCCACCATGTGACTATCCCCCTCCGGAGACTCCAGTCTCCGATTGAAAGGCTTCCTCTTGGGATGGGGTGTCTGTGTTACTTGGAAGAAGTCGGCTGCAACTCGTGAGTAGAGAGGCCAATCCCTCGCTTCAGAGTCGCCAGAAATGGGGGGGGGGGGAAGGAACATCTTCTGAGCATTATTCCCTATGTGGAGATCGATTCTCATAGGGTATAACGGGGAATTGATCTGGAGGTTTCGGGGGCTCTGGGGGAGCTGGTTTTTGAGGTAGAGGCACCACATTTTCAGTATAGTGCCTCTCCCCAAAGTACCCCCCAAGTTTCAAAACGATTGGACCAGGGGGTCTAATTCTATGGGCCCCAAAAGAAGGTGCCCCTATCCTTCATTATTTCCTATGGAAGGAAGACATTTAAAAAGGTGTGCCGTCCCTTTAAATGTGACGGCCAGAACTCCCCTTGGAGTTCAATTATGCTTGTCACACCCTTGTTCCTGGCTCCGTCCTAATGTCTCCTGGCTCCACCCCAACGTCTCCTGGCTCCACCCCCAAAGTCTCCTGGCTCCGCTCCCAAAGTCTCCTGGCTCTGCCCCAGAATCTCCTGGCTCCACCCCAAAGTCTCCTGGCTCCACCCCCAAAGTCCCCAGATATTTCTTGAATTGGACTTGGCTACCCTAGCTCATCCAGGGATTGTTATGCAGCTGCACCTGCTATTCAATGGACAAGGTAGGTGGGGAGGAGGAGGGGGAACCCTCAGAAAGGCTCAGGAGCTCCTGCTGAATCCGAGGCCTGGGGTCTCTGTAAGTCAGAAACGATGTCAGCGCACACTTCATCCACGCACGCATGCATTTGTTCCATCGGACAATCTCAACCCAGTCCTGTGCAGATAGATCCCAGGAGGCCGCAGCCGTGCCGGTCTGAAGCAACGGAACGAAGCAGTAGACAAGTGCGCCTTTTAAGACCCGCGAAGTTTTATTCAGAATGTATGCTCTTAAGCAGGCTTCATCAGACAAAATGGGAATGGCAGGCAGTAGTTCTTAATACAGGTGGGCCGTGAGCTGGTCTGCAGACTCGTGGGAATGCTTTCAGCCGATCAAAAGAATCACAAATAGGGATCCGCGTTTGAACAAAATCGGAGTCGATTGCACCTTTAAGACCAACCGTTTTAATATAGGTGGGCAGTGAGCTGGTCTGTAGAATCGTGGGAATGTTTTTTAGCCGATTAAAAAGAATCACAAATAGGGATCTGCGTTTGAACCAAATCGGAGTCGATTGCACCTTTAAGACGAACAGTTTTATTCAGAACGTAAGCTTTCGTGTGCATGCACACTTCTTCAGATGAGGAATGAGGTACAGTAAGCAGAACCACATATAGCTGCTGGGGTTTGGAATGCCAAGTGGTACAAAGTTCAAAACCGAGAGCAGAGTAGTACAATTAACCAATTCAGAAAGCCTTTGGTCTGGGTTGCGTTAGCACGGGAAACCATAAAACAGTAACATAGAATGTGAGAACGCCTGTTAATTATTCTATTGCTAATAAACCTGGGTCAAAAAGAAGGCATTTCTTTCCCAGAAGTTTTTCCTGTCCAACTAATTTACCTTTTAACGTGTAACATAAATATATACACCATTCCAGTTTGCCATTAGGAAAAAAATACATTAAAATATAGTAGAACAGGGGTGGCCAACGGCAGCTCTCCAGAACGAAGCAGGGCTGAAACAACACTGGAGGGTGATAAAAAAGCAGACTGCTGTTGTAGGTGCGAAGTGCCATAAATCTAGGTAACATTCTGGCTTTGTTACTTTAAATAGAGGGCGTGGTTTCTCGATCCCTATTTGTGATTCTTCTGATCTGCTAAAAACATTCCCATGATTCTACAGACCAACTCACCGCCCACTTATATTAAGAACTGCTGCTTGCCGTTCCTTTTTTGTCCGATGAAGTCTGCTTAAAAGCATACGAAAGCTTACATTCTGAATAAAACTCAGTTGGTCTTCAAGGTACCGCTTGTCTATTGCTTTGTTCCGGTCCTATGCAGGTTAGCCACCGGGGGGCACTGCAGGGCTTTCAAAAAGGTCACTCAGACATCAAAAGCTCTTTGTGGCAGAAAAATTGGGCACCAAGCTCTTGAGGAGGCAGATGGAAGAAGAAGAAGAAGAAGATGTTGGATTTATATCCCGCCCTCCACTCTGAAGAGTCTCAGAGGGGCTCACAATCTCCTTTCCCTTCCTCCCCCACAACAGACACCCTGTGAGGTAAATGAAGATATTGGATTTATATCCCACCCTCCACTCTGAAGAGTCTCAGAGCGGCTCACAATCTCCTTTCCCTTCCTCCCCCACAACAGACACCCTGTGAGGTAGATGAAGATCTTGGATTTATATCCCACCCTCCACTCTGAAGAGTCTCAGAGCGGCCCACAATCTCCTTTCTCTTCCTCCCCCACAACAGACTCCCTGTGAGGTAGATGAAGATATTGGATTTATATCCCACCCTCCACTCTGAAGAGTCTCAGAGCGGCTCACAATCTCCTTTCTCTTCCTCCCCCACAACAGACTCCCTGTGAGGTAGATGAAGATATTGGATTTATATCCCGCCCTCCACTCCGAAGAGTCTCAGAGCGGCTCACAATCTCCTTTCCCTTCCTCCCCCACAACAGACACCCTGTGAGGTAGATGAAGATATTGGATTTATATCCCACCCTCCACTCTGAAGAGTCTCAGAGCGGCTCACAATCTCCTTTCCCTTCCTCCCCCACAACAGACACCCTGTGAGGTAGATGAAGATCTTGGATTTATATCCCACCCTCCACTCTGAAGAGTCTCAGAGCGGCCCACAATCTCCTTTCTCTTCCTCCCCCACAACAGACTCCCTGTGAGGTAGATGAAGATATTGGATTTATATCCCACCCTCCACTCTGAAGAGTCTCAGAGCGGCTCACAATCTCCTTTCTCTTCCTCCCCCACAACAGACTCCCTGTGAGGTAGATGAAGATATTGGATTTATATCCCGCCCTCCACTCCGAAGAGTCTCAGAGCAGCTCACAATCTCCTTTCCCTTCCTCCCCCACAACAGACACCCTGTGAGGTAGATGAAGATATTGGATTTATATCCCACCCTCCACTCTGAAGAGTCTCAGAGCGGCCCACAATCTCCTTTCTCTTCCTCCCCCACAACAGACACCCTGTGAGGTAAATGAAGATATTGGATTTATATCCCACCCTCCACTCTGAAGAGTCTCAGAGCGGCTCACAATCTCCTTTCTCTTCCTCCCCCACAACAGACACCCTGTGAGGTAGATGAAGATATTGGATTTATATCCTGCCCTCCACTCCGAAGAGTCTCAGAGCGGCTCACAATCTCCTTTCCCTTCCTCCCCCACAACAGACACCCTGTGAGGTAGATGAAGATATTGGATTTATATCCCGCCCTCCACTCCGAAGAGTCTCAGAGGGGCTCACAATCTCCTTTCCCTTCCTCCCCCACAACAGACACCCTGTGAGGTGGGTGGGGCTGGAGAGAGCTCTCCCAGCATCTGCCCTTTCAAGGACAACCTCTGTGAGAGCTCTGGCTGACCCAAGGCCATTCCAGCAGGTGCAAGTGGAGGAGTGGGGAATCAAACCCGGTTCTCCCAGATAAGAGTCTGCACACTTAACCACGACACCAAACTGGCTGGAGGGGGAGGCTGGGGCATGGGGAAAGGAGGGGCCTCAGCATGGTCCAAACCCAGAGATCCCACTCTCCAAAGCAGCCATTTTCTCCAAGGGAGCTGATTTCTACCAGCTGGAGATCAGAAGTTAAAACTGGAGGCCTCTAGGACCCACCTGGAGGCTGGCAATCCTACATAACTTGACTAAAACTTTGCTGGTCTTAAAGGTGCCACTGCGCTCCAAGTTCCTTCTATCACAAAGGTGTCAAACATGCGGCCCGGGGGCTGAATCAGGCCCTTGGAGGGCTCCTATCAGGCCCCGAGCAAACTGGCTCTAGTCTGCTTCCTTCTCCCTCTCTCTTGCTTCCTTCTGCATCACAGCTTGCTTTGCCAGGCTTGCTCAATCGCACAGGAGCTACCGAGCAAAACCTCAATTTTTTCCATTGGTTGAGGCTCCTCCCTCTCCTTGTCCCCTGGGGAGGGAGGGAAAAAGCCAGAGCTTTGTGCAGTTCCCTGGCTCCCCTGGGAGAAATATAAAGAAAGCACCTTTAAGACCAATGAGGGCTAATTTTTTAAGCATGTTTTAAGTTTTGCGGGGCTTTTTTAAAAGAAAAAAAATCTTTAATTCTGTTTGCCTGCATCATATAAGAACATAAGAGAAGCCAAGTTAGATCAGGCCAATGGCCCATCCAGTCCAATACTCTGTGTCACACAGTGGCAAAAATTTATATATACACACACACACACACACACTGTGGCTAATAGCCACTGATGGACCTCTGCTCCATATTTTTATCTAAACCCCTCTTGAAGGTGGCTATGCTTGTGGCCACCACCACCTCCTGTGGCAGTGAATTCCACATGTTAATCACCCTTTGGGTGAAGAAGTACTTCCTTTTATCCGTTTTAACCTGTCTGTTCAGCAATTTCATCGAATGCCCACGAGTTCTTGTATTGTGAGAAAGGAAGAAAAGTACTTCTTTCTCTACTTTCTCTGTCATGTCACCCCGCAGTCGATGTTTCTCCAAGCTAAAGAGTCCCAAGCGTTTCTTCATACGGAAAGTGTTCCAGCCCTTTAATCATTCTAGTTGCCCTTTTCTGGACTTTCTCCAATGCTATAATATCCTTTTTGAGGTGTGGCGACCAGTACTCCAAATCAGACCACACCATCGATTTATACAGGGGCATTATGATACTGGCTGATTTGTTTTCAATTCCCTTCCTAATAATTCCCAGCATGGCGTTGGCCTTTTTTATTGCAAACGCACACTGTCTTGACATTTTCAGTGAGTTATCTACCACGACCCCAAGATCTCTCTCTTGGTCAGTCTCTGCCAGTTCACACCCCATCAACTTGTATTTGTAGCTGGGATTCTTGGCCCCAATGTGCATTACTTTGCACTTGGCCACATTGAACCGCATCTGCCACGTTGACGCCCACTCACCCAGCCTCAACAGATCCCTTTGGAGTTCCTCACAATCCTCTCTGGTTCTCACCACCCTGAACAATTTAGTGTCATCCGCAAACTTGGCCACTTCACTGCTCACTCCCAACTCTAAATCATTTATGAACAAGTTAAAGAGCATGGGACCCAGTACCGAGCCCTGCGGCACCCCACTGCTTACCGTCCTCCACTGCGAAGACTGCCCATTTATACTCACTCTCTGCTTCCTATTACTCAGCCAGTTTTTGATCCACAAGAGGACCTGTCCTTTTACTCCATGACTCTCGAGCTTTCTAAGGAGCCTTTGATGAGGAACTTTATCAAAAGCTTTCTGGAAGTCAAGGTAAACAACATCTATCGGGTCTCCTTTGTCCACATGTTTGTTCACCCCCTCAAAGAAATGTAACAGGTTAGTGAGGCAAGATCTTTATAAAGTTTCTATCTCCTTTATAAAGTTTCTATCTCTGCTACCTAATCTTAAGTAGCTACAGGCATGGCCCAGCCTGACATGGCCCGGCTCCACAAGCTCTCATTTTTGTCAGATCCAGCCCCCATAACAAATGAATTTGACACCCCTGTTCTATAAAGTGTCTTTATCTCCCAGCATTTTGTGGATGCTAGAAGAGTTGGACACGGATGCTAGAAGAGTTGGACACGGGTTCGAAACCTTTTGGACACAGACCTGGAATTAGAAAGGAGCTGTGTTAATCGGAGCCCGACAGAGCATCGTGCCCTTCTGCTTCTCGAAAGTGTCCATGAGCAAGAAAGGAAAGCTAAGGGCACCTGATACAGGCGGAAGAATTCCTGAAAGTCTGAGGGTGGAGCTGGAAGGGGGCAAAGTTTGGAGAGGCGAAAGTGTAGGGTTGCCAATCCCCAGGTAGGGGCAGAAGATCTCCCAGTATGGAGACCTTCCCCCCACTTCAGGGTCATCAGAAAGCAAGGGGAGGGGAGGGAAATGTCTGCTGGGCACTCCATTATACCCTATGGAGACCAACTCCCATAGGATATAATGGAGAATTGATCCGCGGGTATCTGGGGCTCTTGGGAGGTTGTTTTTTGAGGTAGAGGCACCACATTTTCAGTATAGCATCCAGTGCCTCTCCCCAAAATATCCCCCAAGTTTCAAAAAAAAAAAATGGACCAGGGGGTTCAATTCTAGGAGCCCCCAAAGAAGGTGCCTCAATCCTTCATTATTTCCTATTGAAGGAAGGCATTTAACAGGTGTGCGGTCCCTTTAAATGTAATGGCCAGGACTCCCTTTGGAGTTCAATGATGCTTGTCACACCCTTGCTCCTGGCTCCTCCCCAATGTCTCCTGGCTCCACCCCAAAGTCCCCAGATATTTCGTGAATTGGATTTGGCAACCCTAGCGGGGTCTAACCCATAGACCCCATCCACCAAAGCTTCCCTCTTCCCCAGGGGAACAGATCTCTCTAAACGGCGAGTTCTAGGGATCTCCAGGTCCTACCTGGAGGTTGGCAACCCTAGCTGTAATGGCAGCCACCCTACCCCAGCCTCGAAGCCCTTCCCAGCTCCACCCTCAAACTTTCAGGCGGTTGTAAAGCGGGGAAGCCAGTTCTTCCCGGCGCCTCTGGAACACAGAGCCAAAGAGCCGTCCTTCTCCCAAGGTGGGCACAACGCCAGGTTTGTGAATGGCATGACCCAGCCCTTGGGAGGGATACCAGGAGGGGTCACGGAGAGAACAGCCTGCTCTCAGGCGGCAGGGCCCGGAGCTTGTGAATTTTTACAAGAGAACGCAACCGTGGCAGGTCTTCCCTTCTCTGCTCCAGCCTGGAATCTGCACAAGGGGATAAGAGGAAGATATTGGATTTATATCCCGCCCTCCAGTCCGAATCTCAGAGTCTCAGAGCGGCTCACAATCTCCTTTAAATTCCTCCCCCACAACAGACACCCCGTGAGGTAGATGAAGATATTGGATTTATATCCCGCCCTCCACTCCGAAGAGTCTCAGAGCGGCTCACAATCTCCTTTATCTTCCTCCCCCCGCAACAGACACCCGTGAGGTGGGTGGGGCTGAGAGAGCTCTCCCAGAAGCTGCCCTTTCAAGGACAACTTCTAAAAAAACTATGGCTGACCCGAGGCCATTGCAGCAGCTGCAAGTGGAGGGGTGGGGAATCAAACCCGGTTCTCCCAGATAAGAGTTCGCGCACTTCACCACTACACGAAACCACTACACCAAACTGGCTCAAAGAAGAAGAAGATGATGATGATGATAATGATGATATTGAATTTATATCCTGCTCTATACTCTTAATCTCAGAGAGGTCACAATCTCCTTTACCTTCCCCCTGCCCCACAACAGACACCTTGTGAGGTGGGTGAGGCTGAGAGAGCTCTCACAATCTCCTATATCTTCTCTCCCCACAACAGACACCCTGTGAGGTGGGTGGGGCTGAGAGGGCTCTCACAATCTCCTATATCTTCTCCCCCCACAACAGACACCCTGTGAGGTGGGTGGGGCTGAGAGGGCTCTCACAATCTCCTATATCTTCTCCCCCCACAACAGACACCTGTGAGGTGGGTGGGGCTGAGAGGGCTCTCGCAATCTCTTATATCTTCTCCCCACACAACAGACACCTTGTGAGGTGGGTGGGGGTGAGAGGGCTCTCACAATCGCCTATATCTTCTTCCCCCACAACAGACACCCTGTGAGGTGGGTGGGGCTGAGAGGGCTCTCACAATCTCCTTTATCTTCTCCCCCCACAACAGACATCCCGTGAGGTGGGTGGGGCTGAGAGGGCTCTCACAATCTCCTATATCTTCTCTCCCTACAACAGACACCCTGTGAGGTGGGTGGGGCTGAGAGTTCTCACAATCTCCTATATCTTCTCCCCCCACAAATGACACCCTGTGAGGTGGGTGGGGTTGAGAGAGCTCTCCTTTCTTGCGTCAGGTTGCTTTTGGCTGGTGGGAGGGGCGGCATATGCTAATGACATATGCTGATGAGCTCCACCACCTATTAGCATATGCTAATGAGTTATGCTAAAGAGCTCCACCACTTGTTTTTCTACCCAATGACCCATGATAACTTCTATAAATTCTATGCATTCTATAACTGAGCCATGCCTCTTCTTCAATATTATAGGCAGATTAGAAACTGCCTTCTACTGAATCAGCCCCTCGGTCCATCAAAGTCAGTCTTGTCTACTCAAACTGGCAGTGGCTCTCCAGGGTCTCAGGCTGAGGTCTTTCCCATCGCCTCCTGGCTGGTCCTTTCAACTGGAGATGCCGGGGATTGAAACTGGGACCTTCTGCATGCCAAGCAGATGCTCAGCCACTGAGCTACAGCCCCACTTCATGGCTCTCCAGGGTCTCAGGCTGAGGTCTTTCCCATCACCTCCTGCCTGGTCCTTTCAACTGGAGATGCTGGGGGTTAAACCTGGAATCTTCCGCATGCCAAGCAGAGGCTCTGCCACTGAGCTATAGCCCCTCTCCATGGCTCTCCAGAGTCTTGGGCTGAGATCTTTCCCATCACCTAATACTTGGACCCTTTTAACTGGAGATGCCGGGGATTGAACCTGGGACCTTCTGCATGCCAAGCAGAGGCTCTGCCACTGAGCTACGGCCCCTCTCCATGGCTCTCCAGGGTCTCAGGCTGAGGTCTTTCCCATCACACTGCCTGGTCCTTGTAACTGGAGATGCCAGGGATTGAACCTGGGACCTTCTGCATGCCAAGCAGATGCTCTGCCACTGAGCTATGGCTCCTCTCCATGGCTCTCCAGGGTCTCAGGCTGAGGACTTTCCCATCACCTCCTATGTGGTCCTTTTTAACTGGAGATGCTGGGGATTGAACCTGGGACCTTCTGCATGCCAAGCAGAGGCTCTGCCACTGAGCTACGGCCCCTCTCCATGGCTCTCCAGGATCTCAGGCTGAGGTCTTTCCCATCACACTGCCTGGTCCTTGTAACTGGAGATGCCAGGGATTGAACCTGGGACCTTCTGCATGCCAAGCAGAGGCTCTGCCACTGAGCTACGGCCCCTCTCCATGGCTCTCCAGGGTCTCAGGCTGAGGTCTTTCCCATCACCTCCTACTTGATCTTTAACTGAAGGTGCTGGGGCTTGAATCTGGGACTTGCTCAGGCCAAGCGGTGACCCAAACAGGCCATCTCCCTTTGCCCTGAAAATCTAAAGCGGTTTCACCATCGGACAGCTATATCAAGCAATAGCGCTGCTTGCACAGTTCAGTCGTGGAAACGCGCACAGGAGGGAAGTGGTTAGCCTTGCGAGGAAGGAAATGCACACAGAGCAACCGTCCTTTTTCCAGTGACCGCTTTGCCCTGGCTGCTTCCTCTGCGGCGGAACGTGCAAAACCCGCCCTGCTGCTGCCTTCCCCAACAGACAGACAAACCTCCTCTATAACGGCCATGCGCAGATCACAGCCATGCCACAGTCATATAGAGCGGCCATTTTGTAGAACAATAGGCGCTGGAGCTCATTAGCATACCTCATTAGCATATGCTGCCCTCCCACCGCCAACAGCAACCCGACGCAAGAAAGGAGAGCCCCGGGCAAGCGAGGCCTGCGTGGGCTGGCTGGATCCCTGGCAGGCCTCGCTCACCTGGGGCTCTCCTGGGCTGCCCCCACCCAGTCAAAAGGTCAGCAAGCCACGTAAGAAGTGGAGAAAGGGTGGTGTGGGCTTCCCCAGGGGTTAACGAGGGCTGCTAGGGGTGTGGCAAAGCCCCTGGGATTGTTATGCAGCTGCACCTGCTATTCAATGGACAAGGTAGGTGGGAAGGAAGAGGGGGGGGCCCTCAGAAAGGTTCAGGAGCTGCTCTCCGGTGAGCTCCCGCTGAATCTGAGGCCTGGTCATTTAGCATGTCGAGATTCAGCTTGTGTCAGTGGCTGGTTCCGAATCTGAATCCCAACTCCACCACAAAATTGGCAACGCGGCCTTGAAGCAGCCCTCTTCTTAGAGCCTGATTTACCTAATGTTGCGAGGATAACAGAGAGAATGCATGAGCGAAAGGTAGGGCCTTTTTTTATTTTGAGCAGGAACGCACAGAAACGCAGTTCTGGCTGGCTTGACGTCAAGGGCTGTGGCCGAAAATGCAAATAGGTTCCTTTGGGGCTTTTCCCACAAAAAGGCCCTGTGTGGAACAATGGTGATGTCAGGGGGAGTGGCCTAATAGGCAAAGGAGTTCCTGCTGGGCTTTTCCCACAAAAAGACCCTGTGTGGAACAATGGTGATGTCAGGGGGTGTGGCCTAATAGGCAAAGGAGTTCCTGCTGGGCTTTTCCCACAAAAAGACCTTGTGTGGAACAATGGTGATGTCAGGGGGTGTGGCCTAATAGGCAAAGGAGTTCCTGCAGGGCTTTTCCCACAAAAAGACCCTGTGTGGAACAATGGTGATGTCAGGGGGTGTGGCCTAATAGGCAAAGGAGTTCCTGCAGGGCTTTTTCTACAAAAAAAGGCCCTGGTGACAGATACAGTTTAGCCGCCCTGGGTTCCCCCCCAAAAGAATTCTGGGAGCTGTCATTCAGAGTTCTCAACAATATTGGCAGAGGAGGGTCCGAAACGGCAACTTTTTATTTGAATGTGTCGCATTTTTATGGTGCTTTCTTGGAACTGCAAGAGAAAAGCCAAGTAGAATAGACAGTTGAGGGGCAGAAGAGGAAAGACTGTCCCAGAGTGTCTGAAAGAGACTTATCCGGCCACCAGAGAGGCAGAAACTGTGGTAGGGTGGTGAATCCCCCAATATGGAGGCCCTCTTCCACTTCAAAGTCATCAGAAAGCAGGGGGTGGGGGAGGGAAATGTCTGCTGAGCACTCCATTATAACCTATGGTACTGGCCCCATAGGGTATAATGGAGAATTGATCTGTAGGTATCTGGGGCTTGGGGAGGGGGCTGTTTTTTGAGGTAGAGGCACCAAATTTTCAGCATAGCATCTGGTGCCTCACCTCAAAATATCCCCCAAGGTTCAAAAGATTGGACCAGGGGGTCCGATTCTATGAGACCCAGAAGAAGGCACCCCTGTTGTTGTTCAGTCACAGAGTCGAGTCCGACTCTTTGTGACCCCATGG
This sequence comes from Heteronotia binoei, assembly GCF_032191835.1. Taxonomy (NCBI): domain Eukaryota; kingdom Metazoa; phylum Chordata; class Lepidosauria; order Squamata; family Gekkonidae; genus Heteronotia; species Heteronotia binoei. Next base: position 277,216,988 of record NC_083223.1, read on the forward strand.
ACAAAGTCACACCAGGCCCTCTTGTCTTCTACCATCCCGTACCCTCCATTATTTCCAAATAGAGGGAAGGCATTTTAAAGGAATGGGGACCCTTTAAATGTGATTGCCAGAACTCTCTTCAGAGGGAAATCGTACCTCTCACACCCTTGCTCCAGGCTCCACCCCTAAAGTCACCTGGCTCCACCCCTAAAGTCCCCAGATATTTCTTAAGAACATAAGAGAAGCCATGTTGGATCAGGCCAGTGGCCCATCCAGTCCAACACTCTGTGTCACATAAGAACATAAGAGAAGCCATGTTGGATCAGGCCAATGGCCCATCCAGTCCAACACTCTGTGTCACATAAGAACATAAGAGAAGCCATGTTGGATCAGGCCAGTGGCCCCTCCAGTCCAACACTCTGTGTCACATAAGAACATAAGAGAAGCCATGTTGGATCAGGCCAGTGGCCCATCTAGTCCAACACTCTGTGTCACATAAGAACAGAAGAGAAGCCATGTTGGATCAGGCCAGTGGCCCCTCCAGTCCAACACTCTGTGTCACATAAGAACAGAAGAGAAGTCATGTTGGATCAGGCCAATGGCCCATCCAGTCCAACACTCTGTGTCACATAAGAACATAAGAGAAGCCATGTTGGATCAGGCCAATGGCCCATCCAGTCCAACACTCTGTGTCACATAAGAACATAAGAGAAGCCATGTTGGATCAGGCCAATGGCCCATCCAGTCCAACACTCTGTGTCACATAAGAACATAAGAGAAGCCATGTTGGATCAGCCCAATGGCCCATCCAGTCCAACACTCTGTGTCACATAAGAACATAAGAGAAGCCATGTTGGATCAGGCCAATGGCCCATCCAGTCCAACACTCTGTGTCACATAAGAACATAAGAGAAGCCATGTTGGATCAGGCCAATGGCCCATCCAGTCCAACACTCTTTGTTACATAAGAACATAAGAGAAGCCATGTTGGATCACGCCAATGGCCCATCCAGTCCAACATTCTGTGTCACATAAGAACATAAGAGAAGCCCTGTTGGATCAGGCCAATGGCCCATCCAGTCTAACACTCTGTGTCACATAAGAACATAAGAGAAGCCATGTTGGATCAGGCCAGTGGCCCATCCAGTCCAACACTCTGTGTCACATAAGAACATAAGGGAAGCCATGTTGGATCAGGCCAATGGCCCATCCAGTCCAACACTCTGTGTCACATAAGAACATAAGAGAAGCCATGTTGGATCAGGCCAATGGCCCATCCAGTCCAACACTCTGTGTCACATAAGAACATAAGAGAAGCCATGTTGGATCAGGCCAATGGCCCATCCAGTCCAACACTCTGTGTCACATAAGAACATAAGAGAAGCCATGTTGGATCAGGCCAATGGTGCATCGAGTCCAACATTCTGTGTCACATAAGAGAAGCCCTGTTGGATCAGGCCAATGGCCCATCGAGTCCAACATTCTGTGTCACATAAGAACATAAGAGAAGCCCTGTTGGATCAGGCCAATGGCCCATCTAGTCCAACACTCTGTGTTACATAGGAACATAAGAGAAGCCCTGTTGGATCAGGCCAGTGGCCCATCCAGCCCAACACTCTGTGTCTCATAAGAACAGAAGAGAAGCCATGTTGGATCAGGCCAGTAACCCATCCAGTCCAATACTCTGTGTCACATAAGAACAGAAGAGAAGCCATGTAGGATCAGGCCAGTGGCCCCTCCAGTCCAACACTCTGTGTCACAGAAGAACTTCAGAGAAGCCACGTTGCATCAGGCCAATGGCCCATCCAGTCCAACAGTCTGTGTCACATAAGAACATAAGAGAAGCCCTGTGGGATCAGGCCAGTGGCCCATCCAGTCCAGCACTCTGTGTCACATAAGAACATAAGCGAAGCCCTCTTGGATCAGGCCAGTGGCCCATCCAGTCCAGCACTCTGTGTCACATAAGAACATAAGAGAAGCCATGTTGGATCAGGCCAATGGCCCCTCCAGTCCAACACTCTGTGTCAAATAAGAACATAAGAGAAGCCATGTTGGATCAGGCCAGTGGCCCCTCCAGTCCAACACTCTGTGTCACAGAAGAACTTCAGAGAAGCCATGTTGCATCAGGCCAATGGCCCATCCAATCCAACAGTCTGTGTCACATAAGAACATAAGAGAAGCCATGTTGGATCAGGCCAGTGGCCCATCCAGTCCAGCCCTCTGTGTCACATAAGAACATAAGAGAATCCATGTTGGATCAGGCCAGTGGCCCATCCAGTCCAGCACTCCAGGCTCCACCCCTAAAGTCCCCAGATATTTCTTAAAAACATAAGGGAAGCCATGTTGGATCAGGCCGATGGCCCATCCAGTCCAGCACTCTGTGTCACATAAGAACATAAGAGAATCCATGTTGGATCAGGCCAGTGGCCCATCCAGTCCAGCACTCCAGGCTCCACCCCTAAAGTCCCCAGATATTTCTTAAAAACATAAGGGAAGCCATGTTGGATCAGGCCGATGGCCCATCCAGTCCAGCACTCTGTGTCACATAAGAACATAAGAGAAGCCATGTTGGATCAGGCCAGTGGCCCCTCCAGTCCAACACTCTGTGTCACATAAGAACATAAGAGAAGCCCTGTTGGATCAGGCCAGTGGCCCCTCCAGTCCAGCACTCTGTGTCACATAAGAACATAAGAGAAGCCATGTTGGATCAGGCCAGTGGCCCTTCCAGTCCAACACTCTGTGTCACATAAGAACATAAGAGAAGCCATGTTGGATCAGGCCAGTGGCCCCTCCAGTCCAACACTCTGTGTCACATAAGAACATAAGAGAAGCCATGTTGGATCAGGCCAGTGGCCCCTCCAGTCCAACACTCTGTGTCACATAAGAACATAAGAGAAGCCATGTTGGATCAGGCCAGTGGCCCCTCCAGTCCAACACTCTGTGTCACATAAGAACATAAGAGAAGCCTTGTTGGATCAGGCCAGTGGCCCATCCAGTCCAGCACTCTGTGTCACATAAGAACATAAGAGAAGCCTTGTTGGATCAGGCCAGTGGCCCATCCAGTCCAACACTCTGTGTCACATAAGAATATAAGAGAAGCCTTGTTGGATCAGGCCAGTGGCCCATCCAGTCCAGCACTCTGTGTCACATAAGAACATAAGAGAAGCCTTGTTGGATCAGACCAGTGGCCCATCCAGTCCAACACTCCAGGCTCCACCCCTAAAGTCCCCAGATATTTCTTAAAAACATAAGGGAAGCCATGTTGGATCAGGCCAGTGGCCCATCCAGTCCAACACTCTGTGTCACATAAGAACATAAGAGAAGCCATGTTGGATCAGGCCAATGGCCCATCCAGTCCAACACTCTGTGTCACATAAGAACATAAGAGAAGCCCTGTTGGATCAGGCCAGTGGCCCCTCCAGTCCAGCACTCTGTGTCACATAAGAACATAAGAGAAGCCATGTTGGATCAGGCCAGTGGCCCTTCCAGTCCAACACTCTGTGTCACATAAGAACATAAGAGAAGCCATGTTGGATCAGGCCAGTGGCCCCTCCAGTCCAACACTCTGTGTCACATAAGAACATAAGAGAAGCCATGTTGGATCAGGCCAGTGGCCCCTCCAGTCCAACACTCTGTGTCACATAAGAACATAAGAGAAGCCATGTTGGATCAGGCCAGTGGCCCCTCCAGTCCAACACTCTGTGTCACATAAGAACATAAGAGAAGCCTTGTTGGATCAGGCCAGTGGCCCATCCAGTCCAGCACTCTGTGTCACATAAGAACATAAGAGAAGCCTTGTTGGATCAGGCCAGTGGCCCATCCAGTCCAACACTCTGTGTCACATAAGAATATAAGAGAAGCCTTGTTGGATCAGGCCAGTGGCCCATCCAGTCCAGCACTCTGTGTCACATAAGAACATAAGAGAAGCCTTGTTGGATCAGGCCAGTGGCCCATCCAGTCCAACACTCTGTGTCACATAAGAATATAAGAGAAGCCTTGTTGGATCAGGCCAGTGGCCCATCCAGTCCAGCACTCTGTGTCACATAAGAACATAAGAGAAGCCTTGTTGGATCAGACCAGTGGCCCATCCAGTCCAACACTCCAGGCTCCACCCCTAAAGTCCCCAGATATTTCTTAAAAACATAAGGGAAGCCATGTTGGATCAGGCCAGTGGCCCATCCAGTCCAGCACTCTGTGTCACATAAGAACATAAGAGAAGCCATGTTGGATCAGGCCAGTGGCCCCTCCAGTCCAACACTCTGTGTCACATAAGAACATAAGAGAAGCCCTGTTGGATCAGGCCAGTGGCCCCTCCAGTCCAGCACTCTGTGTCACATAAGAACATAAGAGAAGCCATGTTGGATCAGGCCAGTGGCCCTTCCAGTCCAACACTCTGTGTCACATAAGAACATAAGAGAAGCCATGTTGGATCAGGCCAGTGGCCCCTCCAGTCCAACACTCTGTGTCACATAAGAACATAAGAGAAGCCATGTTGGATCAGGCCAGTGGCCCCTCCAGTCCAACACTCTGTGTCACATAAGAACATAAGAGAAGCCATGTTGGATCAGGCCAGTGGCCCCTCCAGTCCAACACTCTGTGTCACATAAGAACATAAGAGAAGCCTTGTTGGATCAGGCCAGTGGCCCATCCAGTCCAGCACTCTGTGTCACATAAGAACATAAGAGAAGCCTTGTTGGATCAGGCCAGTGGCCCATCCAGTCCAACACTCTGTGTCACATAAGAATATAAGAGAAGCCTTGTTGGATCAGGCCAGTGGCCCATCCAGTCCAGCACTCTGTGTCACATAAGAACATAAGAGAAGCCTTGTTGGATCAGACCAGTGGCCCATCCAGTCCAACACTCCAGGCTCCACCCCTAAAGTCCCCAGATATTTCTTAAAAACATAAGGGAAGCCATGTTGGATCAGGCCAGTGGCCCATCCAGTCCAACACTCTGTGTCACATAAGAACATAAGAGAAGCCATGTTGGATCAGGCCAATGGCCCATCCAGTCCAACACTCTATGACCGATTTCGCACTCACCTTACGCCACTCTCACATTCATCTTCTCAGCACGGCGTCCTTCCGATTTCCCACTATCTGCGCCGGGGTTGCAGCGAGCATTGGCGTTCCCATGAAGCAAACAGAAACCCCTAAAAACCAGTTTCCATTTGCTGCATGAAAACGCCGACACTTAAAAGATGAACATGAGAGCGGCGTAAGATGAGTGCGAGGTCAGTCTGTGTCACACAGTGGCCAAAAAACCCAGGTATCATCAGGAGGTCCATCAGTAGGGCCAGGGCACTAGAAGGCTTTCTGCTATTGCCCAGTACCAAGAATACAGAGCATCACTGCTTCAGACAGAGAGTTTGAATGATACACTGTGTCACGTTCTCAGGGTGCAAGCAGGCAGGAGTCCAAAGCCAGTCCAAGGTCAAAGTCCAGGAGGTCAAGCAGGAGCCAAGTCACCAATGCAGAATCACAAATTGGAATCAGAAGTCAATGTCCAAAAGCCAAAAGGTCAGGGTGCCAAGGAAATCAAGCAGGTCAGGATCAGGAAGGAGCGTGGATGCAAGCCAGAGGATAGACTTGTTGCTCCCACAAGGTTACCAGGTCCTGGGTGGGAGCTACATGGGAGTCTCAGTCAGCCTGCTCCCTGGGTGGCAGTGACTCTGCTAGAACTCAGGGCTGAGAGATCTGAAGCATCGGAGTGCCTCATGTCTTTGCTCTGAAAGTTCTTTCCGGAGCCTGCTTCAAACTCTTGAGATGGGAGGAGGAGAGCTTGGAAGAGATTGATCGGCACAGCTGACACTGGTGCCTGGAGAGTGATTGATGGGCCAGGAGCTGTTTGTTCAGCTGAGGAACTGGCTGGCAACTCTTCCAGGTCTGTAAACCCTTCCAGCTCTTCCTCGTCAGGGCTCATGACACGCTGTGGCTAAGAGTCACTGATGGACCTCTGCTCCAGATGTTTCTCCCATCCCCTCTTAAAGCTGGCTATGCTTGCAGCTGCCGCCACCTCCTGTGGCACTGAATTCTATGTGTTAATCACCCTCTGAGTGAAGAAGGACTTCCTTTTATCCGTTCCAACCCAACTGCTCAGCAATTTCTTGGAGTGCCCACGAGTTCCTGAATTCTGAGAAAGGGAGAAAAGGACTTGTAGAATCTTTTGGGCTCAAGTGCCGTGTTCTACTGGAGAAAGTTTTTCTTCCAGACGTTTCGTTCTCAGCTGCGGAGAACATCCTCAGTGGCGTTGCAGCCGGAGCAGGCGTTCTGACCTTCTTGGCTGCTGTGCATTGAGTGAGGCCAGGGCTGCTGGAGAGCTGCTATTTCTAGGCTGGAGGGGGTGTGGTGAGAGGGCAATTGGTTTGTGAATTGCCCTCTCACCACACAAACCAATTCCACAAGGGCAAACCAATTGCCCTCTCACCACACCCCCTCCAGCCTAGAAATAGCAGCTCTCCAGCAGCCCTGGCCTCACTCAATGCACAGCAGCCAAGAAGGTCAGAACGCCTGCTCCGGCTGCAGCGCCACTGAGGATGTTCTCCGCAGCTGAGAACGAAACGTCTGGAAGAAAAACTTTCTCCAGTAGAACACGACACTTGAGCCCGAAAGATTCTACAAACCCTAATGATGATGCCAGCCGTGGAAACCTGAAATCTTTGAGAAAAGGACTTCTTCTTTCTCTACCTTCTCGAAAAAGGTAAAGGTAGCCCCCTGTGCAAGCACCAGTCATTTCCGACTCTGGGGTCCCAAGCATAATGGGAGTTCTCAAGGCCTTTTTTTTTAAGCAGGAACGCACAGGAACGCAGTTCCGGCTGGCTTAATGTCAGGGGGTGTGGCCTAATATGCAAATGAGTTCCCACTGGGCTTTTTCACCAAAAAAGCCCTGGGAAGTCCTTGAGTTGGACCTGGCAATCCTACACTCTGGGGAATGGAATAACCAGTTCTTCTAGTACTCGTATTTTTATTTCTGCCTGGAAGGTATCCAGACCAGTAGGAAATGATAGCATTTAAGGGCTCTTTCTCAGAGACACAGGGGTGTGAGCAAACAGGGAGGAAAGACTACCTGGCAGGAAAGGAGACAAGCAAGGGATGGGGGGGGGGAGAGATGGCTGGGCTTCATAACAAAAATCCAAGTATTTGTTCAGGACAGGGCTGAGTCTGCAGATACAGAGGCGCAGGTGATAATTCTAGAAATCCCACGGTTACATGCAGGGTCATTTTGTAGAAAAATAGCATAACTCATTAACGTATGCCGCCCCACCACCACCACCACCAAAAACAACTCGATGCAAGAAAGGAGAGCCCCAGGCGAGCTGGATTTTGGCCATTCTGTGACACAGTGTTGGACTGGAGGTGCCATTGGCCTGATCGAACATGGCTTCATGTTCTTATGTCTGGGGCAGTAATGCTCTGTCTTCCAAGTGCTTGGGGGGCAACGGTGGGAGGACTTCTGGAGTTCTGGCCCTGCTGGTGGACCTCCTGATGGCACCTGGGTTTTAGTCACTGTGTGACATAGAGTGTTGGACTGGAGGGGCCATTGGCCTGATCCAGCACAGCTTCTCTTATATTCTTATGTCTTGGGCAGTGACGCTCTTCTTGGTACTTGGGGGGCCATAGTGGCAGGACATCTGGTGCTCTGGCCCCACTGGTGGACCTCCTGATATCTTTTTTTTGGCCACTCTGTGACACAGAGTGTTGGGACTGGATGGGCCATTGGTCTGATTCAACATGGCTTCTCTTATGTCTAGGGCATAAATCCTCTGCCTTCCTGGTGCTTGGGGGACAACAGTGGAAAGACTTCTGCTGTACTGGCACCACTGGTGGACCTCCTGATGGCCCCAGGGCTTTGGCCACACAGGGTGTTGGACTGGATGGGCCATTGGCCTGATCCAACATGACTTCACTTATGTTCTTATGTCTGGGGCAGTGATGTTCTGTATTCTGGGTGTTTGGAGGGGCACAGTGGGAGGGCTTCTGGAGTTCTGGCCCCGCTGTTGGACCTCCTGATGGCACCTGGGTTTTAGTCACTGTGTGACATAGCGTGTTGGACTGGAGGGGCCATTGGCCTGATCCAACAGGGCTTCTCTTATGTTCTTATGTGACACAGAGTGTTGGACTGGAGGGGCCATTGGCCTGATCCAACAGGGCTTCTCTTATGTTCTTATGTGACACAGAATGTTGGACTGAATGGGCCACTGGCCTGATCCAATATGGCTTCTCTTATGTTCTTATGTGACACAGAGTGTTGGACTGGAGGGGCCATTGGCCTGATCCAGCACAGCTTCTCTTATATTCTTATGTCTTGGGCAGTGACGCTCTGTCTTCTTGGTACTTGGGGGGCCATAGTGGCAGGACATCTGGTGCTCTGGCCCCACTGGTGGACCTTCTGATGATATCTTTTTTTTGGCCACTCTGTGACACAAAGTGTTGGGACTGGATGGGCCACTGGCCTGATCCAACATGACTTCTCTTATGTCTGGGGAATAAATCCTCTGCCTTCCTGGTGCTTGGGGGACAACAGTGGAAAGACTTCTGCTGTACTGGCACCACTGGTGGACCTCCTGATGGCCCCAGGGCTTTGGCCACACAGGGTGTTGGACTGGATGGGCCATTGGCCTGATCCAACATGACTTCACTTATGTTCTTATGTCTGGGGCAGAGATGTTCTGTATTCTGGGTGTTTGGAGGGGCATAGTGGAAGGGCTTCTGGAGTTCTGGCCCCACTGTTGGACCTCCTGATGGCACCTGGGTTTTGGCCACTGTGTGACACAGAGTGTTGGACTGGATGGGCCATTGGCCTGATCCAACACAGTTCCTCTTATATTCTTATGTCTTGAGCAGTGACACTCTGTCTTCTTGGTGTTTGGGGGGCCATAGTGGCAGGACATCTGGTGCTCTGGCCCCACTGGTGGACCTTCTGATGATATTCTTTTTTTTGGCCACTCTGTGACACAAAGTGTTGGGACTGGATGGGCCACTGGCCTGATCCAACATGACTTCTCTTATGTCTGGGGCATAAATCTCTGCCTTCCTGGTGCTTGGGGGGCAACAATGGGAAGACTTCCGCTGTACTGGCACCACTGGTGGACCTCCTGATGGCCCCAGGGCTTTTGCCACATAGGGTGTTGGACTGGATGGGGCCATTGGCCTGATCCAACATGGCTTCTCTTATGTTATTTTGTGACACAGAGTGTTGGACTGGATGGGCCATTGGGGTTTTTATTTTGAGTAGAGGTACCAAATTTTCAGCATACCACCCAGTGCTTCTCCTCAAAACACCCCCCCCCCAAAGTTTGAAAAAGATTGGACCAGGGGTTTCACTTCTATGAGCCCCCCACAGAAGGCGCCCCGATCCTTCATTATTTCCAAACGGAGGGAAGGCATTTAAAAAGAGTGCGGTCCCTTTAAATGCGATGGCCAGAACTCCCTGAGGAGTTCAATTGTGCTTGTCACAACCCTGCTTCTGGCTCCAGACCCAAATTCCCCAGATATTTCTTTAGT